>NW_025728135.1:0-292126 GCF_021461385.2 Schistocerca piceifrons | reverse complement strand
AGGTCCAAGGGATACAGTAAACCTGGAGTCTAGCATCGGAATCTATAACTTGTGTCACAGGAACGGTTCAAAACATAGACACGTAAGAAGAGTCAGTCTTCGTGTCCTTTAGTCGGCATTTGACTTTTGTTTTTATTTCCGACGCAATTTCTGTGTTTCATCGTCAATAAGAAGGTCTAAGGGATACAGTAAACCTGAAGTGAAGCATCGGAAATTATAACTAGTGTCACTGGAATGTTTCAAAATATAGACAGTAAGAAGAGTCAGCCTTCTTGTACTTAAGTCGGCATTGTGCCTTTTGTATTTAATTCCGATGCAAATTCTGTGCTTCGTCGTCAATAAGAAGGTCCAAGGGATACAGTAAACCTGGACTGTAGCATCGGAATCTATAACTTGTGTCACAGGAATGGTTCAAAACATAGACAGTAAGAAGAGTCAGTCTTCGTGTACTTAAGTCGGCATTTTGCCTTTTGTATTTAATTCTGATGCAATTTCTGTGTTTCATCGTCAATAAGAAAGTCCGAGGGATACAGTAAACCTGAAGTGAAGCATCGGAAACTATAACTAGTGTCACAGGAATGGTTCAAAACATAGACAGTAAGAAGAGTCAATCTTCTTGCACCTAAGTCCGGCATTGTGCCTTTTCTATTTAATTCCGATGCAATTTTTGTGTTTCATCGTCAATAACAGGGTCCCAGGGATACAGTAAACCTGGAGTGAAGCCATCGGAATCGATTCCTAGTGTCAATGGAATGGTTCAAATCATAGACAGTAAGAAGAGTCAGTCTTCTTGTACTTAAGTAGGCATTGCGGCTTTTCTATTTAATTCCGATACAATTTCTGTGTTTCCTCGTCAATAAGAAGGTCAGAGGGATACAGTAAACCTCAAGTGAAGCATCGGAATCTATAACGAGTGTCACAGGAATGGTTCAAAGCATAGTCAGTAGGAAGAGTAGGTCTTCATGTACTTAAGTCGGCATTGTGCCTTATGTATTTAATTCCGATGCAATTTCTGTGTTTCATCGTCAATAAGAAGGTACAAGGGATACAGTAAACCTGGAGTGAAGCATCGGAATCTAAAACTAGTGTCACAAGAATGGTTCAAAACATAGACAGTAAGAATAGTCAGTCTTCTTGCACTTAAGTCGGCATTGTGCCTTTTCTATTTAATTCCCATGCAATTTCTCGGTTTCGTCCTCAATAGGAGGGTCAGAGGGATACAATAAACCCGAAGTGAAGCATCGGAATCTATACCTAGTGTCACAGGAATGGTTCAAATCATAGTCAGTAGGAACAGTCAGCCTTCTTGTCCTTAAGTCCGCATTGTGCCTTATGTATTTAATTCCGATGCAATTTCTGTGTTTCATCGTCAGTGAGAAGGTCCAAGGGATACAGTAAACATTGAGTGTAGCATCGGAATCTATAACTTGTGTCACAGGAATGGTTCAAAAACATAGACAGTAAGAATAGTCAGTCTTCGTGTACTTAAGTCGGCATTTGCCTTTTGTATTTAGTTCCGATGCAATTTCTGTGTTTCATCGTCAATAAGATGGTCTAAGGGATACAGTAAACCTGAAGTGAAGCATCAGAATCTATAACTAGTGTCACAGGAATGGTTCAAACATAGTCAGTAAGAAGAGTCAATCTTCTTGTACTTAAGTTGGCATTGTGCATTTCGTATTTAATTCCGATGCTATTTCTGTGTTTCACCGGCATTAAGAAGGCCCAAGGGATACAGTA
Source organism: Schistocerca piceifrons (assembly GCF_021461385.2). NCBI lineage: Eukaryota > Metazoa > Arthropoda > Insecta > Orthoptera > Acrididae > Schistocerca > Schistocerca piceifrons. The sequence continues at coordinate 290,386 of NW_025728135.1, read as the reverse complement.
AACCTGAAGTGAAGCATCGGACTCCATAAATAGTGTCACCGAAACGGTTCAAATCATAGACAGTAAAAGAGTCAGTCTTCTTGTACTTAAGTCGGCATTGTTTCTTTTGTATTTAATTCCGATGCAAATTCTGTGTTCATCGTCAATAAGAAGGGTCCAAGGGAAACAGTAAACCTCAAGTGAAGCATCGGAATCTATAACTAGTGTCACAGGAATGGTTCAAACATAGTTAGTTAGAGGAGTCAGTCTTCTTGTACTTAAGTCGGCATTGTGCCTTTTGTATTTAATTCCGATGCAATTTCTGAGTTTCATCGGCAATACGGTCCGAGGGATACAGTATACCTGAAGTGAAGCATCGGAATCAATAGCTAGTGTCACAGGAATGGTTCAAAACATAGACAGTAGGAAGAGTCAGTCTTCTTGTACTTAGTGTCGGCATTATGCCTTTTGTATTTCATTCCGATGCAATTTCTGTGTTTCATCGTCAATAAGAAAGTCAGAGGGATACAGTAAACCTGAAGTGACGCATCGGAATCCAAAACTAGTGTCACAGGAATGGTTCAAAACATAGTCAGTAAGAAGAGTCAGTCATCCTTGGATTTAAGTCGGCTCTGTGCCTTCTGTATTCAATTCCAATGCCATTTCTGTGTTTCATTGTCAATAAGAAGGTCCAAGGTATACAGTAAACCTTAACTGAAGCATCGGAATCTATAACTAGTGTCACAGGAATGGTTCAAAAGCATAGTTAGTAAGAAGAGTCAGTCTTCTTGTACTTAAGTCGGCATTGTGCCTTTTGTATTTAATTCCGATGCAATTTCTGTGTTTCATCGTCAATAAGAAGGTCCAAGATATACAGTAAACCTGAAGTGATGCATCGGAATCTATAACTAGTGTCACAGGAATGGTTAAAAACATAGTTAGTAAGAAGAGTCAATCTTCTTGTATTTAAGTCGGCATTGTGCCTTTTCTATTTAATTCCGATGCAATTTCTGTGTTTCATCGTCAATAAGAATGTCCAAGGGGATACAGTAAACCTTATGTGAATCATTAAAATCTATAACTAGTGTCACAGGAATGGTTCAAAACATAGTCAGTAAGAAGAGTCAGTCTTCTTGTACTTAAGTCTTCATTGTGCCTTTTCTATTTAATTCCGATGCAATTTCTGTGTTTCATCGTCAATAAGAAGGTCCAAGGGATACAGTAAACCTGGAGTGAAGCATCGGAATCTATAACTAGTGTCAATGGAATGGTTCACAACATAGACAGTAGGGAAGAGTCAAGCTTCTTGTACTTAAGTCGGCATTGTGCCATTTGTACTTAATTCCGATGCAATTTCTGTGTTTCATCGTCAATAAGAAGGTCTGAGGGGTACAGTATACCAGATGTGAAGCATCGGAATCTATAGCTAGTGTCACAGGAATGGTTCAAAACATATGTCAGTAATAAGAGTCAGTCTTCTTCTCCTTAAGTCGGCATTGTACCTTTTGTATTTAATTCTGATGCAATTTCTGTGTTTCATCGTCAATAAGAAGGTCCAAGGGATACAGTGAACCTGAAGTGAAGCATCGGAATGTACAAGTAGTGTCATAGGAATGGTTCAAAACATAGACAGTAAGAAGGGTCAGCCTTCTTGTACTTAAGTCGGAATTGTGCCTTTTCTATTTCATTTCGATGCAGTTTCTGTGTTTCATCGTCAATAGGAAGGTCAGAGGGATACAGTAAACCTGAAGTGAAGCATCGGAATCTCTAACTAGTGTCACAGGAATCGTTCAAAACATAGTCAGTAAGAAGAGTCAGACTTCTTGTACATAAGTTGGCATTGTGCCTTTCACATTTAATTCCGATACAATTTCTGTGTTTCACCGGCAATAAGACGGTCAAAGGGATACAGGAAACCTGAAGTGAAGCATCGGAATGTATAACTAGTGTCACAGAAATGGTTCAAAACATAGTCAGTAAGAAGAGTCAATCTTCTTGTACTTAAGTTGGCATTGTGCATTTCGTATTAATTCCGATGCAATTTCTGTGTTTCACCGGCAATGAGAAGGTCAGAGGGATGCAGGAAACCTGAAGTGAAGCATCGGAATCTATAACTAGTGTCACAGGAATGGTTCAAACATAGACAGTAAGAAGAGTGAGTCTTCTTGTACTTAAGTCGGCATTGTGCTTTTTGTATTTAATTCTGATGCAATTTCTGTTTTTCGTCAATAGGAAGGTCAGAGGGAAACAGTAATCCTGAAGTGAAGCATCGGAATCTATAACTAGTGTCACAGGAATGGTTCAAAACATAGTCAGTAAGAAGAGTCAATCTTCTTGTCCTTATGTCGGCAGTGTGCCTCTTGTATTTAATTCCGATGCAATTTCTGTGTTTCATCGTCAATAAGAGGGTCCAAGGGATACTGTAAACCTATAGTGAAGCATCCGAATCTATAACTAGTGTCACAGTAATGGTTCAAATCATAGACAGTAAGAAGAGTCAGAAGTCTTGTACTTAAGTCGGCATTGTGCTTTTGGATTTATTTTTGATGCAATTTCTGTGTTTCATCGTCAATAAGAAGGTCCAAGGCATACAGTAATCCTGAAGTGAAGCATCGGAATCTATAATTGGTGTCACTGGAATGGTTCAAAATATAGACAGTAAGAAGAGTCAGTCTTCTTGTACTTAAGTCGGCATTGTGCCTTTTTGTATCTAATTCCGATGCAATTTCTGTGTTTCATCGTCAATAGGAAGGTCAGAGGGAAACAGTAAACCTGAAGTGAAGCATCGGAATCTATAACTAGTGTCACAGGAATGGTTCAAAACATAGTCAGTATGAAGAGTCAGTCTTCTTGTCCTTAAGTCGGCATTGTGCTATTTGTATTTAATTCCCATGCAATTTCTGTGCTTCATCGTCAATATGAAGGTCAGTGGGATACAGTAAACCTGAAGTGAAGCATCGGAATCCAAAACTAGTGTCACAGGAATGATAAAAACATAGACAGTAGGAAGAGTCAGTCTTCTTGTACTTAAGTCGGCATTCTCCCTTTTGTATTTAAATCCGATGCAATTTCTGTGTTTCATCGTCAATGGAAATGGAAATGAGCGTTTGACGTCATTGGCCGGGAGGCCCCTCGCGAGGCAGGTCCGGCCGCCATATCGCAGGTCTTTTTACATTCGGCACCACATTGGGCGACCTGCACGCTGGATGGGATGAAATGATGATGTACACAACACAACACCCAGTCCCTGAGCGGAGAAAATATCCGACCCAGCCGGGAATCGAACCCGGGCCCAGAGGACGGCAATCCGTCACGCTGACCACTCACCTACTGGGGCGGACATCGTCAATAAGAAGGTCCAAGGTATACAGTAAACCTGAAGTGAAGCATCGGAATCTATAACTAGTGTCACAGGAATGGTTCAAAACATATTCAGTAAGAAGAGTCAGTCTTCTTGTACTTAAGACGGCATTGTGACTTTTCTATTTAATTCCGATTCAATTTCTGTGTTTCATCGTCAATAAGAAGGTCAGAGGGATACAATAAACCTGAAGTGAAGCATCGGAATCAATAACTAGTGTCACAGGAATGGTTCCAAACATAGTCAGTTAGAACAGTTAGTCTTCTTGTCTTTAAGTCGGCATTGTGCCTTTTGCATTTAATTCCGATGCAATTTCTGTGTTTCATCGTCAATGAGTAGGTCCAAGGGATACAGTAAACCTGGAGTGTAGCATCGGATTCTATAACTTGTGTCACAGGAATGGTTCAAAACATAGACAGTAAGAAGTGTCAGTCTTCGTGTACTTTAGTCGGCATTTGCCTTTTGTATGTTATTCCGAAGCGATTTCTATGTTTCATCATCACTAAGAGGGTCAGAGGGATACAGTAATCCAGAAGTGAAGGATCGGAATCTATAACTAGTGTCACAGGAATGGTTCAAACATAGACAGTAAGCAGAGTCAGTCTTGTTGTACTTAAGTCGGCATTGTGCCTTTTGTATTTATTTCCGATGCAATTTCTGTTTTTCATCGTCAATAGGAAGGTCAGAGGGAAACAGTAAACCTGAAGTGAAGCATTGGAATCTATAACTAGTGTCACAGGAATGGTTCAAAACATAGTCAGTACGAAGAGTCAATCTTCTTGTCCTTAAGTCGGTATTGTGCCTCTTGTATTTAATTCCGATGCAATTTCTGTGTTCATCGTCAATAAGAAAGTACAAGGGATACTGTGAACCTATAGTGAAGCATCGGAATCTATAACTAGTGTCACAGTAATGGTTCAAAACATAGACAGTAAGAAGAGTCAGACGTCTTGTACTTAAGTCCGCATTGTGCCTTTTGGATTTATTTCCGATGCAATTTCAGTGTTTCATCGTCAGTCAGAAGGCCCAAGGCATACAGTAAACCTGAAGTGAAGCATCGGAATCTATAACTAGTGTCACGGGAATGGTTCAAAATATAGACAGTAAGAAGAGTCAGTCTTCTTGTACTTAAGTCGGCATTGTGCCTTTTGTATTTAATTCCGATGCAATTTCTGTGTTTCATCGTCAATATGAAGGTCAGTGAGATACAGTAAACCTGAAGTGAAGCATCGGAATCCAAAACTAGTGTCACAGGAATGATTCAAAACATAGACAGTAGGAAGAGTCAGTCGACTTGTACGTAAGTGGGCGTTGTCCCTTTTTTATTTAAATCCGATGCAATTTCTGTGTTTCATCGTCAATAAGAAGGTCCAATGTATACAGTAAACCAGGAGTGAAGCATCGGAATCTGTAACTAGTGTCACAGGAATGGTTCAAAACATAGTCAGTAAGAAGAGTTAGTCTGCTTGTACTTAAGACGTTATTATGACTTTTCTATTTAATTCCGATTCAATTTCTGTGTTTCATCGTCAATAAGTAGGTCCAAGGGATACAGTAAAACTGGAGTGAAGCATCGGAAACTAAAACTAGTGTCACAGGAACGGTTCATATCATAGACAGTAAGAGGAGTCAGTCTTCTTGTACTTAAGTCGGCATTGTGCCTTTTGTATTTAATTCCGATGCAATTTCTGTGTTTCGTCGTCAATAGGAAGGTCAGAGGGATACAATAAACCTGAAGTGAAGCATCGGAATCTATTACTAGTGTCACAGGAATGGTTCAAAGCATAGTCAGTAAGAACAGTTAGTCTTCTTGTCCACAATTCGGCATTGTGACTTTTGTATTTAATACCTATGCAATTTCTGTGTTTCATCGTCAATGAGAAGGTCCAAGGGATACAGTAAACCTGGAGTGTAGCATCGGAATCTATAACTTGTGTCACAGGAATGGTTCAAAACATAGACAGTAAGAAGTGTCAGTCTTCGTGTACTTTAGTCGGCATTTGCCTTTTGTATTTAATTCCGACACAATTTCTGTGTTTCATCGTCAATAAGAAGGTCTATGGGATACAGTAAACCTGAAGTGAGCATCGGAATCTATAACTAGTGTCACTGGAATGGTTCAAAATATAGACAGTAAGAAGAGTCAGTCTTCTTGTACTTAAGTTGGCATTGTGCCTTTTATATTTAATTCCGATGCAATTTCTGTGTTTCATCATCACTAAGAAGGTCAGAGGGATACAGTAATCCTGAAGTGAAGCATCGGAATCTATAACTAGTGTCACAGGAATGGTTCAAAACATAGTCAGTAAGAAGAGTCAATCTTCTTGTACTTAAGTCGGCATTGTGCCTCTTGTATTTAATTCCGATGCAATTTCTGTGTTTCATCGTCAATAAGAGCGTCCAAGGGATAAAGTAAACCTATAGTGAAGAATCGGAATATATAACTAGTGCCACAGTAATGGTTCAAAGCATAGACAGTAAGAAGAGTCAGACGTCTTGAACTTAAGTCGGCATTGTGCCTTTTGGATTTATTTCCGATGCAATTTCTGTGTTTCATCGTCAATAAGAAGGTCCAAGGCATACAGTAAACCTGAAGTGAAGCATCGGAATCTATAACTAGTGTCACTGGAATGGTTCAAAATATAGACAGTAAGAAGAGTCAGTCTTCTTGTACTTAAGTTGGCATTGTGCCTTTTATATTTAATTCCGATGCAATTTCTGTGTTTCATCGTCAATAGGAAGGTCAGAGGGAAACAGTAAACCTGAAGTGAAGCATCGGAATCTATAACTAGTGTCACAGGAATGGTTCAAAACATAGTCAGTATGAAGAGTCAGTCTTCTTGTCCTTAAGTCGGCATTGTGCCTTTTGTATTTAATTCCGATGCAATTTCTGTGTTTCATCGTCAATATGAAGGTCAGTGAGATACAGTAAACCTGAAGAGAAGCATCGGAATCCAAAACTAGTGTCACAGGAATGATTCAAAACATAGACAGTAGGAAGAGTCAGTCTTCTTGTACTTAAGTCGGCGTTGTCCCTTTTGTATTTAAATCCGATGCAATTTCTGTGTTTCATCGTCAATAAGAAGGTCCAATGTATACAGTAAACCAGAAGTGAAGCATCGGAATCTATAACTAGTGTCACAGGAATGGTTCAAACATAGTCAGTATGAGGAGTTAGTCTGCTTGTACTTAAGACGGCATTATGACTTTTCTATTTCATTCCGATTCAATTTCTGTGTTTCATCGTCAATAAGTAGGTGCAAGGGATACAGTAAACCTGGAGTGAAGCATCGGAATCTAAAACTAGTGTCACAGGAATGGTTCATATCATAGACAGTAAGAGGAGTCAGTCTTCTTGTACTTAAGTCGGCATTGTGCCTTTTGTATTTAATTCCGATGCAATTTCTGTGTTTCGTCGTCAATAGGAAGGTCAGAGGGATACAATAAACCTGAAGTGAAGCATCGGAATCTATTACTAGTGTCACAGGAATGGTTCAAAACATAGTCAGTAAGAACAGTTAGTCTTCTTGTCCATAAGTCGGCATTGTGAATTTTGTATTTAATACCTTTGCAGTTTCTGTGTTTCATCGTCAATGAGAAGGTCCAAGGGATACAGTAAACCTGGAGTGTAGCATCGTAATCTATAACTTGTGTCACAGGAATGGTTCAAAATATAGACAGTAAGAAGTGTCAGTCTTCGTGTACTTTAGTCGGCATTTGCCTTTTGTATTTAATTCCGACACAATTTCTGTGTTTCGTCGTCAATAAGAAGGTCTGATGGATACAGTAAACTTGAAGTGAGCATCGGAATCTATAACTAGTGTCACAGGAATGGTTCAAAACATAGACAGTGAGAAGAGTCAGTCATCCTGTACTTAAGTCGGCATTGTGCCTTTTGTATCTTATTCCGATGCAATTTCTATGTTTCATCATCACTAAGAAGGTCAGAGGGATACAGTAATCCTGAAGTGAAGCATCGGAATCTATAACTAGCGTCACAGGAATTGTTTAAGCATAGTCAGTAAGAAGAGTCAATCTTCTTGTACTTAAGTCGGCATTGTGCCTCTTGTATTTAATTCCGATGCAATTTCTGTGTTTCATCGTCAATAAGAGCGTCCAAGGGATACTGTAAACCTATAGTGAAGCATCGGAATCTATAACTAGTGTCACAGTAATGGTTCAAACATAGACAGTAAGAAGAGTCAGACGTCTTGAACTTAAGTCGGCATTGTGCCTTTTGGATTTATTTCCGATGAAATTTCTGTGTTTCATCGTCAATAGGAAGGTCAGAGGGAAACAGTAAACCTGAAGTGAAGCATCGGAATCTATAACTAGTGTCACAGGAATGATTCAAAACATAGACAGTAGGAAGAGTCAGTCTTCTTGTACTTAAGTCGGCATTGTCCCTTTTGTATTTAAATCCGATGCAATTTCTGTGTTTCATCGTCAATAAGAAGGTCCAAGGTATACAGTAAACCTGAAGTGAAGCATCGGAATCTATAACTAGTGCCACAGGAATGGTTCAAAACATAGTCAGTAAGAAGAGTCAGTCTTCTTGTACTTAAGTCGGCATTGTGCCTTTTGTATTTAATTCCGATGCAATTTCTGTGTTTCGTCGTCAATAGGAAGGTCAGAGGGATACAATAAACCTGAAGTGAGGCATCGGAAACTATAACTAGTGTCACAGGAATGGTTCAAAACATAGTCAGTAAGAACAGTTAGTCTTCTTGTCCTTAAGTCGGCATTGTGCCTTTTGTATTTAATTCCGATGCAATTTCTGTGTTTCATCGTCAATGAGAAGGTCCAAGGGATACAGTAAACCTGGAGTGTAGCATCGGAATCTATGACTTGTGTCACAGGAATGGTTCAAAGCATAGACAGTAAGAAGTGTCAGTCTTCGTGTACTGTAGTCGGCATTTGCCTTTTGTATTTAATTCCAACGCAATTTCTGTGTTTCATCGTCAATAAGAAGGTCTAAGGGATACAGTAAACCTGAAGTGAAGCATCGGAATCTATAACTAGTGTCACAGGAATGGTTCAAACATAGACAGTAAGAAGAGTCAGTCTTCTTGTACTTAAGTCGGCATTGTGCCTTTTGTATTTAATTCCGATGCAATTTCTGTTTTTCATCGTCAACAGGAAGATCAGAGGGAAACAGTAAACCTGAAGTGAAGCATCAGAATCTATAACTAGTGTCACAGGAATGGTTCAAAACATAGTCAATAAGAAGAGTCAATCTTCTTGTCCTTAAGTCGGCATTGTGCCTCTGGAATTTAATTCCGATGCACTTTCTGTGTTTCATCGTCAATACGAAGGTCCAAGGGATACTGTAAACCTGGAGTGAAGCATTGGAATCTATAACTAGTGTCACAGTAATGGTTCAAAACATAGTAAGAAGGGTCAGACGTCTTGTACTGAAGCCGGCATTGTGCCTTTTGTATTTAATTCCGATGCAATTTCTGTGTTTCATCGTCAATATGAAGGTCAGTGTGATACAGTAAACCTGAAGTGAAGCATCGGAATCCAAAACTAGTGTCACAGGAATGATTCAAAGCATAGACAGTAGGAAGAGTCAGTCTTCTTGTACTTAAGTCGGCATTGTCCCTTTTGTATTTAAATCCGATGCAATTTCTGTGTTTCATCGTCAATAAGAAGGTCCAAGGTATACAGTAAACCTGAAGTGAAGCATCGGAATCTATAACTAGTGCCACAGGAATGGTTCAAAACATAGTCAGTAAGAAGAGTCAGTCTTCTTGTACTTAAGTCGGCATTGTGCCTTTTGTATTTAATTCCGATGCAATTTCTGTGTTTCATCGTCAATGAGAAGGTCCAAGGGATACAGTAAACTTGGAGTGTAGCATCGGAATCTATGACTTGTGTCACAGGAATGGTTCAAAGCATAGACAGTAAGAAGTGCCAGTCTTCGTGTACTTTAGTCGGCATTTGCCTATTGTATTTAATTCCGACGCAATTTCTGTTTTTATCATCGTCAATAAGAAGGTCTAAGGGATACAGTAAACCTGAAGTGAAGCATCGGAATCTATAACTAGTGTCACAGGAATGGTTCAAACATAGACAGTAAGAAGAGTCAGTCTTCTTGTACTTAAGTCGGCATTGTGCCTTTTGTATTTAATTCCGATGCAATTTCTGTTTTTCATCGTCAATAGGAAGATCAGAGGGAAACAGTAAACCTGAAGTGAAGAATCAGAATCTATAACTAGTGTCACAGGAATGGTTCAAAACATAGTCAATAAGAAGAGTCAATCTTCTTGTCCTTAAGTCGGCATTGTGCCTCTTGTATTTAATTCCGATGCAATTTCTGTGTTTCATCGTCAATACGAAGGTCCAAGGGATACTGTAAACCTGGAGTGAAGCATCGGAATCTATAACTAGTGTCACAGTAATGGTTCAAAACATAGTAAGAAGGGTCAGACGTCTTGTACTGAAGCCGGCATTGTGCCTTTTGTATTTAATTCCGATGCAATTTCTGTGTTTCATCGTCAATATGAAGGTCAGTGTGATACAGTAAACCTGAAGTGAAGCATCGGAATCCAAAACTAGTGTCACAGGAATGATTCAAAGCATAGACAGTAGGAAGAGTCAGTCTTCTTGTACTTAAGTCGGAATTGTCCGTTTTGTATTTAAATCCGATGCAATTTCTGTGTTTCATCGTCAATAAGAAGGTCCAAGGTATACAGTAAACCTGAAGTGAAGCATCGGAATCTATAACTAGTGCCACAGGAATGGTTCAAGACATAGTCAGTAAGAAGAGTCAGTCTTCTTGTACTTGAGTCGGCATTGTGCCTTTTGTATTTAATTCCGATGCAATTTCTGTGTTTCGTCGTCAATAGGAAGGTCAGAGGGATACAATAAACCTGAAGTGAAGCATCGGAAACTATAACTAGTGTCACAGGAATGGTTCAAAACATAGTCAGTAAGAACAGTTAGTCTTCTTGTACTGAAGCCGGCATTGTGCCTTTTGTATTTAATTCCGATGCTATTTCTGTGTTTCATCGTCAATAAGAAGGTCCAAGGGATGCAGTAAACCTGAAGTGAAGCATCGGAATCTATAACAAGTGTCACTGGAATGGTTCAAAATATAGACAGTAAGAAGAGTCAGTCTTCTTGTACTTAAGTCGGCATTGTGCCTTTTGTTTTTAATTCCGATGCAATTTCTGTGTTTCATCGTCAATAGGAAGGTCAGAGGGAAACAGTAAACCTGAAGTGAAGCATCGGAATCTATATCTAGTGCGACAGGAATGGTTCAAAACATAGTCAGTATGAAGAGTCAGTCTTCTTGTCCTTTAGTCGGCATTGTGCCTTTTGTATTTAATTCCGATGGAATTTCTGTGTTTCATTCTCATAAGAGGGTCCAAGGGATACTGTAAACCAGGAGTGAAGCATCGGAATCTATAACTAGTGTCACAGTAATGGTTAAAAACATAGACAGTAAGAAGGGTCAGACGTCTTGTACTGAAGCCGGCATTGTGCCTTTTGTATTTAATTCCGATGCAATTTCTGTGTTTCATCGTCAATACGAAGGTCCAAGGCATGCAGTAAACCTTAAGTGAAGCATCGGAATCTATAACTAGTGTCACTGGAATGGTTCAAAATATAGACAGTAAGAAGTGTCAGTCTTCTTGTACTTAAGTCGACATTGTGCTTTTTGTACTTAATTCCGATGCAATTTCTGTGTTTCATCGTCAATAAGAAGGTCCAAGGGATACAGTAAACCTGGACTGTAGCATCGGAATCTATAACTTGTGTCACAGGAATGGTTCAAAACATAGACAGTAAGAAGAGTCAGCCTTCTTGTACTTAAGTCGACATTGTGCCTTTTGTATTTAATTCCGATGCAATTTCTGTGGTTCATCGTCAATAAGAAGGTCCAAGGGATGCAATAAACCAGAAGTGAAGCATCGGAATCTATAACTAGTGTCACAGGTATGGTTGAAACATAGTCAGTAACGACAGTCAGTCTTCATGTCCTTAAGTCGGCATTGTGCCTTTTGTATTTAATTCCAACGCAATTTCTGTGTTTCATCGTCAATAAGAGGGTCCAAGGGATACTGTAAACCTGGATTGAAGCATCGGAATCTATAACTAGTGTAACAGTAATGGTTCAAAACATAGACAGTAAGAAGAGTCAGACGTCTTGTACTTAAGTCGGCATTGTGCTTTTGGATTTATTTCCGATGCAATTTCTGTGTTTCATCGTCAATAAGAAAGTCCAAGGTATACAGTAAACCTGAAGTGAAGCATCGGAATCTATAACTAGTGTCACAGGAATGGTACAAAACATAGTTAGTAAGAAGAGTCAGTCTTCTTGTACTTAAGTCGGCATTGTGCCTTTTCTATTTAATTCCGATGCAATTTCTGTGTTTCATCGTCAATAAGAAGGTCCAAGGGATACAGTAAAACTTAAGTGAAGCATTATAATCTATAACTAGTGTCACAGGAATGGTTCAAAACATAGTCAGTAAGAAGAGTCAGTCTTCTTGTACTTAAGTCTTCATTGTGCCTTTTCTATTTAATTCCGATGCAATTTCTGTGTTTCATCGTTAATAAGAAGGTCCAAGGAATACAGTAAACCTGGCGTGAAGCATCGGAATCTATAAATAATGTCAATGGAATGGTTCACAACATATACAGTAGGAAGAGTCAAGCTTCTTGCACTTAAGTCGGCATTGTGCCTTTTGTATTTAATTCCGATGCAATTTCTGTGTTTCATCGTCAATAAGCAGGTCTGAGGGATGCAGTATACCAGATGTGAAGCATCGGAATCTATAGCTAGTGTCACAGGAATGGTTCAAAACATAGTCAGTAAGAAGAGTCAGTCTTCTTGTCCTTAAGTCGGAATTGTGCCTTTTGTATTTAATCCTGATGCAATTTCTGTGTTTCATCGTCAATAAGAAGGTCCAAGAGTTACAGTGAACCTGAAGTGAAGCATCGGAATCTATAACTAGTGTCACAGGAATCGTTCAAAACATAGTCAGTAAGAAGAGTCAGTCTTCTTGTTCATAATTTGGCATTGTGCGTTTCGTATTTAATTCCGATACAATTTCTGTGTTTCACCGGCAATAAGAAGGTCAAAGGGATACAGGAAACCTGAAGTGAAGCATCGGAATCTATAACTAGTGTCACAGGAATGGTTCAAAACATAGTCAGTATGAAGAGTCAATCGTCTTGTCCTTAAGTCGGCATTGTGCCTTTTGTATTTAATTCCGATACAATTTCTGTGTTTCATCGTCAATAAGAAGGTCTGAGGGATACAGTATACCAGATGTGAAGCATCGGCCCTATAGCTAGTGTCACAGGAATGGTTCAAAACATAGTCAGTATGAAGAGTCAATCGTCTTGTCCTTAAGTCGGCATTGTGCCTCTTGTATTTAATTCCGATGCAATTTCTGTGTTTCATCGTCAATAAGAGGGTCCAAGGGATACTGTAAGCCTATAGTGAAGCATCGGAATCTATAACTAGTGTCACAGTAATGCTTCAAAACATACACAGTAAGAAGAGTCAGACGTCTTGTACTTAAGTCGGCATTGTGCCTTTTGGATTTATTTCTGATGCAATATCTGTGTTTCATCGTCAATAAGAAGGTCCAAGGCATACAGTAAACCTGAAGTGAAGCATCGGAATCTATAACTAGTGTCACTGGAATGGTTAAAATTATAGACAGTAAGAAGAGTCAGTCTTCTTGTACTTGAGTCGGCATTGTGCCTTTTGCATTTAATTCCGATGCAATTTCTGTGTTTCATCGTCAATAGGAAGGTCAGAGGGAAGCAGTAACCCTGAAGTGAAGCATCGGAATCTATAACTAGGGTCACAGGAATGGTTCAAAGCATAGTCAGTATGAAGAGTCAATCGTCTTGTCCTTAAGTCGGCATTGTGCCTTTTGTATTTAATTCCGATGCAATTTCTGTGTTTCATCGTCAATATGAAGGTCAGTGGGATACAGTAGACATGAAGTGAAGCATCGGAATCGAAAACTAGTGTCACAGGAATGATTCAAATCATAGACAGTAGGAAGAGTCAGTCTTCTTGTACTTAAGTCGGCATTGTCCCTTTTGTATTTAAATCCGATGCAATATCTGTGTTTCATCGTCAATAAGAAGGTCCAAGGTATACAGTAAACCTGAAGTGAAGCATCGGAATCTATAACTAGTGTCACAGGAATGGTTCAAAGCATAGTCAGTAAGAAGAGTCAGTCTTCTTGTACTTAAGACGGCATTGTGACTTTTCTATTTAATTCTGATTCAATTTCTGTGTTTCATCGTCAATAAGAAGGTCCAAGGGATACAGTAAACCTGGAGTGAAGCATCGGAATCTAAAACTAGTGTCACAGGAATGGTTCAAATCATAGACAGTAAGAGGAGTCAGTTTTCTTGTACTTAAGTCGGCATTGTGCCTTTTGTATTTAATTCGATGCAATTTCTGTGTTTCGTCGTCAATAGGAAAGTCAGAGGGATACAATAAACCTGAAGTGAAGCATCAGAATCTATAACTAGTGTCACAGGAATGGTTCAAAACATAGTCAATAAGAAGAGTCAATCTTCTTGTCCTTAAGTCGGCATTGTGCCTCTTGTATTTAATTCCGATGCAATTTCTGTGTTTCATAATCAATAAGAAGGTCCAAGGGATGCAGTAAACCTGAAGTGAAGCATCGGAATCTATAACAAGTGTCACTGGAATGGTTCAAAATATAGACAGTAAGAAGAGTCAGTCTACTTGTACTTAAGTCGGCATTGTGCCTTTTGTTTTTAATTCCGATGCAATTTCTGTGTTTCATCGTCAATAGGAAGGTCAGAGGGAAACAGTAAACCTGAAGTGAAGCATCGGAATCTATATCTAGTGCGACAGGAATGGTTCAAAACATAGTCAGTATGAAGAGTCAGTCTTCTTGTCCTTTAGTCGGCATTGTGCCTTTTGTATTTAATTCCGATGGAATTTCTGTGTTTCATTCTCATAAGAGGGTCCAAGGGATACTGTAAACCAGGAGTGAAGCATCGGAATCTATAACTAGTGTCACAGTAATGGTTAAAAACATAGACAGTAAGAAGGGTCAGACGTCTTGTACTGAAGCCGGCATTGTGCCTTTTGTATTTAATTCCGATGCAATTTCTGTGTTTCATCGTCAATACGAAGTTCCAAGGCATGCAGTAAACCTTAAGTGAAGCATCGGAATCTATAACTAGTGTCACTGGAATGGTTCAAAATATAGACAGTAAGAAGTGTCAGTCTTCTTGTACTTAAGTCGACATTGTGCTTTTTGTACTTAATTCCGATGCAATTTCTGTGTTTCATCGTCAATAAGAAGGTCCAAGGGATACAGTAAACCTGGACTGTAGCATCGGAATCTATAACTTGTGTCACAGGAATGGTTCAAAACATAGACAGTAAGAAGAGTCAGCCTTCTTGTACTTAAGTCGACATTGTGCCTTTTGTATTTAATTCCGATGCAATTTCTGTGGTTCATCGTCAATAAGAAGGTCCAAGGGATGCAATAAACCAGAAGTGAAGCATCGGAATCTATAACTAGTGTCACAGGTATGGTTGAAACATAGTCAGTAACGACAGTCAGTCTTCATGTCCTTAAGTCGGCATTGTGCCTTTTGTATTTAATTCCAACGCAATTTCTGTGTTTCATCGTCAATAAGAGGGTCCAAGGGATACTGTAAACCTGGATTGAAGCATCGGAATCTATAACTAGTGTAACAGTAATGGTTCAAAACATAGACAGTAAGAAGAGTCAGACGTCTTGTACTTAAGTCGGCATTGTGCTTTTGGATTTATTTCCGATGCAATTTCTGTGTTTCATCGTCAATAAGAAAGTCCAAGGTATACAGTAAACCTGAAGTGAAGCATCGGAATCTATAACTAGTGTCACAGGAATGGTACAAAACATAGTTAGTAAGAAGAGTCAGTCTTCTTGTACTTAAGTCGGCATTGTGCCTTTTCTATTTAATTCCGATGCAATTTCTGTGTTTCATCGTCAATAAGAAGGTCCAAGGGATACAGTAAAACTTAAGTGAAGCATTATAATCTATAACTAGTGTCACAGGAATGGTTCAAAACATAGTCAGTAAGAAGAGTCAGTCTTCTTGTACTTACGTCTTCATTGTGCCTTTTCTATTTAATTCCGATGCAATTTCTGTGTTTCATCGTTAATAAGAAGGTCCAAGGAATACAGTAAACCTGGCGTGAAGCATCGGAATCTATAAATAATGTCAATGGAATGGTTCACAACATATACAGTAGGAAGAGTCAAGCTTCTTGCACTTAAGTCGGCATTGTGCCTTTTGTATTTAATTCCGATGCAATTTCTGTGTTTCATCGTCAATAAGAAGGTCTGAGGGATGCAGTATACCAGATGTGAAGCATCGGAATCTATAGCTAGTGTCACAGGAATGGTTCAAAACATAGTCAGTAAGAAGAGTCAGTCTTCTTGTCCTTAAGTCGGAATTGTGCCTTTTGTATTTAATCCTGATGCAATTTCTGTGTTTCATCGTCAATAAGAAGGTCCAAGAGTTACAGTGAACCTGAAGTGAAGCATCGGAATCTATAACTAGTGTCACAGGAATCGTTCAAAACATAGTCAATAAGAAGAGTCAATCTTCTTGTCCTTAAGTCGGCATTGTGCCTCTTGTATTTAATTCCGATGCAATTTCTGTGTTTCATAATCAATAAGAAGGTCCAAGGGATGCAGTAAACCTGAAGTGAAGCATCGGAATCTATAACTAGTGTCACAGGAATGGTTCAAAACATAGTCAGTATGAAGAGTCAATCGTCTTGTCCTTAAGTCGGCATTGTGCCTTTTGTATTTAATTCCGATACAATTTCTGTGTTTCATCGTCAATAAGAAGGTCTGAGGGATACAGTATACCAGATGTGAAGCATCGGAATCTATAGCTAGTGTCACAGGAATGGTTCAAAACATAGTCAGTATGAAGAGTCAATCGTCTTGTCCTTAAGTCGGCATTGTGCCTCTTGTATTTAATTCCGATGCAATTTCTGTGTTTCATCGTCAATAAGAGGGTCCAAGGGATACTGTAAGCCTATAGTGAAGCATCGGAATCTATAACTAGTGTCACAGTAATGCTTCAAAACATACACAGTAAGAAGAGTCAGACGTCTTGTACTTAAGTCGGCATTGTGCCTTTTGGATTTATTTCTGATGCAATATCTGTGTTTCATCGTCAATAAGAAGGTCCAAGGCATACAGTAAACCTGAAGTGAAGCATCGGAATCTATAACTAGTGTCACTGGAATGGTTAAAATTATAGACAGTAAGAAGAGTCAGTCTTCTTGTACTTGAGTCGGCATTGTGCCTTTTGCATTTAATTCCGATGCAATTTCTGTGTTTCATCGTCAATAGGAAGGTCAGAGGGAAACAGTAACCCTGAAGTGAAGCATCGGAATCTATAACTAGGGTCACAGGAATGGTTCAAAGCATAGTCAACAGTAACCCTGAAGTGAAGCATCGGAATCTATAACTAGGGTCACAGGAATGGTTCAAAGCATAGTCAGTATGAAGAGTCAATCGTCTTGTCCTTAAGTCGGCATTGTGCCTTTTGTATTTAATTCCGATGCAATTTCTGTGTTTCATCGTCAATATGGAGGTCAGTGGGATACAGTAGACATGAAGTGAAGCATCGGAATCGAAAACTAGTGTCACAGGAATGATTCAAATCATAGACAGTAGGAAGAGTCAGTCTTCTTGTACTTAAGTCGGCATTGTCCCTTTTGTATTTAAATCCGATGCAATATCTGTGTTTCATCGTCAATAAGAAGGTCCAAGGTATACAGTAAACCTGAAGTGAAGCATCGGAATCTATAACTAGTGTCACAGGAATGGTTCAAAGCATAGTCAGTAAGAAGAGTCAGTCTTCTTGTACTTAAGACGGCATTGTGACTTTTCTATTTAATTCCGATTCAATTTCTGTGTTTCATCGTCAATAAGAAGGTCCAAGGGATACAGTAAACCTGGAGTGAAGCATCGGAATCTAAAACTAGTGTCACAGGAATGGTTCAAATCATAGACAGTAAGAGGAGTCAGTTTTCTTGTACTTAAGTCGGCATTGTGCCTTTTGTATTTAATTCCGATGCAATTTCTGTGTTTCGTCGTCAATAGGAAAGTCAGAGGGATACAATAAACCTGAAGTGAAGCATCAGAATCTATAACTAGTGTCACAGGAATGGTTCAAAACATAGTCAATAAGAAGAGTCAATCTTCTTGTCCTTAAGTCGGCATTGTGCCTCTTGTATTTAATTCCGATGCAATTTCTGTGTTTCATCGTCAATACGAAGGTCCAAGGGATACTGTAAACCTGGAGTGAAGCATCGGAATCTATAACTAGTGTCACAGTAATGGTTCAAAACATAGTAAGAAGGGTCAGACGTCTTGTACTGAAGCCGGCATTGTGCCTTTTGTATTTAATTCCGATGCAATTTCTGTGTTTCATCGTCAAAATGAAGGTCAGTGTGATACAGTAAACCTGAAGTGAAGCATCGGAATCCAAAACTAGTGTCACAGGAATGATTCAAAGCATAGACAGTAGGAAGAGTCAGTCTTCTTGTACTTAAGTCGGAATTGTCCGTTTTGTATTTAAATCCGATGCAATTTCTGTGTTTCATCGTCAATAAGAAGGTCCAAGGTATACAGTAAACCTGAAGTGAAGCATCGGAATCTATAACTAGTGCCACAGGAATGGTTCAAGACATAGTCAGTAAGAAGAGTCAGTCTTCTTGTACTTAAGTCGGCATTGTGCCTTTTGTATTTAATTCCGATGCAATTTCTGTGTTTCGTCGTCAATAGGAAGGTCAGAGGGATACAATAAACCTGAAGTGAAGCATCGGAAACTATAACTAGTGTCACAGGAATGGTTCAAAACATAGTCAGTAAGAACAGTTAGTCTTCTTGTACTGAAGCCGGCATTGTGCCTTTTGTATTTAATTCCGATGCTATTTCTGTGTTTCATCGTTAATAAGAAGGTCCAAGGGATGCAGTAAACCTGAAGTGAAGCATCGGAATCTATAACAAGTGTCACTGGAATGGTTCAAAATATAGACAGTAAGAAGAGTCAGTCTTCTTGTACTTAAGTCGGCATTGTGCCTTTTGTTTTTAATTCCGATGCAATTTCTGTGTTTCATCGTCAATAGGAAGGTCAGAGGGAAACAGTAAACCTGAAGTGAAGCATCGGAATCTATATCTAGTGCGACAGGAATGGTTCAAAACATAGTCAGTATGAAGAGTCAGTCTTCTTGTCCTTAAGTCGGCATTGTGCCTTTTGATTTTATTCCGATGCAATTTCTGTGTTTCATCGTCAATATGAAGGTCAGTGGGATACAGTAAACCTGAAGTGAAGCATCGGAATCCAAAAATAGTGTCACAGGAATGATTCAAAACATAGACAGTAGGAAGAGTCAGTCTTCTTGTACTTAAGTCGGCATTGTCTCTTTTGGATTTAAATCCGATGCAGTATCTGTGTTTCATCGTCAATAAGAAGGTCCAAAGTATACAGTAAACATGAAGTGAAGCATCGGAATCTATAACTAGTGTCACAGGAATGGTTCAAAACATAGTCAGTAAGAAGAGTCAGTCTTCTTGTCCATAAGTCGGCATTGTGACTCTTGTATTTAATTCCGATGCAATTTCTGTGTTTCATTCTCATAAGAGGGTCCAAGGGATACTGTAAACCAGGAGTGAAGCATCGGAATCTATAACTAGTGTCACAGTAATGGTTAAAAACATAGACAGTAAGAAGGGTCAGACGACTTGTACTGAAGCCGGCATTGTGCCTTTTGTATTTAATTCCGATGCAATTTCTGTGTTTCATCGTCAATACGAAGGTCCAAGGCATGCAGTAAACCTTAAGTGAAGCATCGGAATCTATAACTAGTGTCACTGGAATGGTTCAAAATATAGACAGTAAGAAGTGTCAGTCTTCTTGTACTTAAGTCGACATTGTGCTTTTTGTACTTAATTCCGATGCAATTTCTGTGTTTCATCGTCAATAAGAAGGTCCAAGGGATACAGTAAACCTGGACTGTAGCATCGGAATCTATAACTTGTGTCACAGGAATGGTTCAAAACATAGACAGTAAGAAGAGTCAGCCTTCTTGTACTTAAGTCGACATTGTGCCTTTTGTATTTAATTCCAACGCAATTTCTGTGTTTCATCGTCAATAAGAGGGTCCAAGGGATACTGTAAACCTGGATTGAAGCATCGGAATCTATAACTAGTGTAACAGTAATGGTTCAAAACATAGACAGTAAGAAGAGTCAGACGTCTTGTACTTAAGTCGGCATTGTGCTTTTGGATTTATTTCCGATGCAATTTCTGTGTTTCATCGTCAATAAGAAAGTCCAAGGTATACAGTAAACCTGAAGAGAAGCATCGGAATCTATAACTAGTGTCACAGGAATGGTACAAAACATAGTTAGTAAGAAGAGTCAGTCTTCTTGTACTTAAGTCGGCATTGTGCCTTTTCTATTTAATTCCGATGCAATTTCTGTGTTTCATCGTCAATAAGAAGGTCCAAGGGATACAGTAAAACTTAAGTGAAGCATTATAATCTATAACTAGTGTCACAGGAATGGTTCAAAACATAGTCAGTAAGAAGAGTCAGTCTTCTTGTACTTAAGTCTTCATTGTGCCTTTTCTATTTAATTCCGATGCAATTTCTGTGTTTCATCGTTAATAAGAAGGTCCAAGGAATACAGTAATCCTGGCGTGAAGCATCGGAATCTATAAATAATGTCAATGGAATGGTTCACAACATATACAGTAGGAAGAGTCAAGCTTCTTGCACTTAAGTCGGCATTGTGCCTTTTGTATTTAATTCCGATGCAATTTCTGTGTTTCATCGTCAATAAGAAGGTCTGAGGGATGCAGTATACCAGATGTGAAGCATCGGAATCTATAGCTAGTGTCACAGGAATGGTTCAAAACATAGTCAGTAAGAAGAGTCAGTCTTCTTGTCCTTAAGTCGGAATTGTGCGTTTTGTGTTTAATCCTGATGCAATTTCTGTGTTTCATCGTCAATAAGAAGGTCCAAGAGTTACAGTGAACCTGAAGTGAAGCATCGGAATCTATAACTAGTGTCACAGGAATCGTTCAAAACATAGTCAGTAAGAAGAGTCAGTCTTCTTGTTCATAATTTGGCATTGTGCGTTTCGTATTTAATTCCGATACAATTTCTGTGTTTCACCGGCAATAAGAAGGTCAAAGGGATACAGGAAACCTGAAGTGAAGCATCGGAATCTATAACTAGTGTCACAGGAATGGTTCAAAACATAGTCAGTATTAAGAGTCAATCGTCTTGTCCTTAAGTCGGCATTGTGCCTTTTGTATTTAATTCCGATACAATTTCTGTGTTTCATCGTCAATAAAAAGGTCTGAGGGATACAGTATACCAGATGTGAAGCATCGGAATCTATAGCTAGTGTCACAGGAATGGTTCAAAACATAGTCAGTATGAAGAGTCAATCGTCTTGTCCTTAAGTCGGCATTGTGCCTCTTGTATTTAATTCCGATGCAATTTCTGTGTTTCATCGTCAATAAGAGGGTCCAAGGGATACTGTAAGCCTATAGTGAAGCATCGGAATCCATAACTAGTGTCACAGTAATGGTTCAAAACATACACAGTAAGAAGAGTCAGACGTCTTGTACTTAAGTCGGCATTGTGCCTTTTGGATTTATTTCCGATGCAATTTCTGTGTTTCATCGTCAATATGAAGGTCCAAGGCATACGGTAAACCTGAAGTGAAGCATCGGAATCTATAACTAGTGTCACAGAAATGGTTCAAAACATAGTCAGTATGAAGAGTCAATCGTCTTGTCCTTAAGTCGGCATTGTGCCTTTTGTATTTAATTCCGATACAATTTCTGTGTTTCATCGTCAATAAAAAGGTCTGAGGGATACAGTATACCAGATGTGAAGCATCAGAATCTATAACTAGTGTCACAGGAATGGTTCAAAACATAGTCAATAAGAAGAGTCAATCTTCTTGTCCTTAAGTCGGCATTATGCCTCTGGAATTTAATTCCGATGCAATTTCTGTGTTTCATCGTCAATACGAAGGTCCAAGGGATACTGTAAACCTGGAGTGAAGCATTGGAATCTATAACTAGTGTCACAGTAGTGGTTCAAAACATAGTAAGAAGGGTCAGACGTCTTGTACTGAAGCCGGCATTGTGCCTTTTGTATTTAATGCCGATGCAATTTCTGTGTTTCATCGTCAATATGAAGGTCAGTGTGATACAGTAAACCTGAAGTGAAGCATCGGAATCCAAAACTAGTGTCACAGGAATGATTCAAAGCATAGACAGTAGGAAGAGTCAGTCTTCTTGTACTTAAGTCGGCATTGTCCCTTTTGTATTTAAATCCGATGCAATTTCTGTGTTTCATCGTCAATAAGAAGGTCCAAGGTATACAGTAAACCTGAAGTGAAGCATCGGAATCTATAACTAGTGCCACAGGAATGGTTCAAAACATAGTCAGTAAGAAGAGTCAGTCTTCTTGTACTTAAGTCGGCATTGTGCCTTTTGTATTTAATTCCGATGCAATTTCTGTGTTTCATCGTCAATGAGAAGGTCCAAGGGATACAGTAAACCTGGAGTGTAGCATCGGAATCTATGACTTGTGTCACAGGAATGGTTCAAAGCATAGACAGTAAGAAGTGCCAGTCTTCGTGTACTTTAGTCGGCATTTGCCTATTGTATTTAATTCCGACGCAATTTCTGTGTTTCATCGTCAATAAGAAGGTCTAAGGGATACAGTAAACCTGAAGTGAAGCATCGGAATCTATAACTAGTGTCACAGGAATGGTTCAAACATAGACAGTAAGAAGAGTCAGTCTTCTTGTACTTAAGTCGGCATTGTGCCTTTTGTATTTAATTCCGATGCAATTTCTGTTTTTCATCGTCAATAGGAAGATCAGAGGGAAACAGTAAACCTGAAGTGAAGAATCAGAATCTATAACTAGTGTCACAGGAATGGTTCAAAACATAGTCAATAAGAAGAGTCAATCTTCTTGTCCTTAAGTCGGCATTGTGCCTCTTGTATTTAATTCCGATGCAATTTCTGTGTTTCATCGTCAATACGAAGGTCCAAGGGATACTGTAAACCTGGAGTGAAGCATCGGAATCTATAACTAGTGTCACAGTAATGGTTCAAAA
This sequence comes from Schistocerca piceifrons, assembly GCF_021461385.2. Lineage (NCBI taxonomy): Eukaryota > Metazoa > Arthropoda > Insecta > Orthoptera > Acrididae > Schistocerca > Schistocerca piceifrons. The sequence goes on along the minus strand of NW_025728135.1, from coordinate 267,861 downwards.
CATAGTAAGAAGGGTCAGACGTCTTGTACTGAAGCCGGCATTGTGCCTTTTGTATTTAATTCCGATGCAATTTCTGTGTTTCATCGTCAATATGAAGGTCAGTGTGATACAGTAAACCTGAAGTGAAGCATCGGAATCCAAAACTAGTGTCACAGGAATGATTCAAAGCATAGACAGTAGGAAGAGTCAGTCTTCTTGTACTTAAGTCGGAATTGTCCGTTTTGTATTTAAATCCGATGCAATTTCTGTGTTTCATCGTCAATAAGAAGGTCCAAGGTCTACAGTAAACCTGAAGTGAAGCATCGGAATCTATAACTAGTGCCACAGGAATGGTTCAAGACATAGTCAGTAAGAAGAGTCAGTCTTCTTGTACTTAAGTCGGCATTGTGCCTTTTGTATTTAATTCCGATGCAATTTCTGTGTTTCATTCTCATAAGAGGGTCCAAGGGATACTGTAAACCAGGAGTGAAGCATCGGAATCTATAACTAGTGTCACAGTAATGGTTAAAAACATAGACAGTAAGAAGGGTCAGACGTCTTGTACTGAAGCCGGCATTGTGCCTTTTGAATTTAATTCCGATGCAATTTCTGTGTTTCATCGTCAATACGAAGGTCCAAGGCATGCAGTAAACCTTAAGTGAAGCATCGGAATCTATAACTAGTGTCACTGGAATGGTTCAAAATATAGACAGTAAGAAGTGTCAGTCTTCTTGTACTTAAGTCGACATTGTGCTTTTTGTACTTAATTCCGATGCAATTTCTGTGTTTCATCGTCAATAAGAAGGTCCAAGGGATACAGTAAACCTGGACTGTAGCATCGGAATCTATAACTTGTGTCACAGGAATGGTTCAAAACATAGACAGTAAGAAGAGTCAGCCTTCTTGTACTTAAGTCGACATTGTGCCTTTTGTATTTAATTCCGATGCAATTTCTGTGGTTCATCGTCAATAAGAAGGTCCAAGGGATGCAATAAACCAGAAGTGAAGCATCGGAATCTATAACTAGTGTCACAGGAATGGTTGAAACATAGTCAGTAACGACAGTCAGTCTTCATGTCCTTAAGTCGGCATTGTGCCTTTTGTATTTAATTCCAACGCAATTTCTGTGTTTCATCGTCAATAAGAGGGTCCAAGGGATACTGTAAACCTGGATTGAAGCATCGGAATCTATAACTAGTGTAACAGTAATGGTTCAAAACATAGACAGTAAGAAGAGTCAGACGTCTTGTACTTAAGTCGGCATTGTGCTTTTGGATTTATTTCCGATGCAATTTCTGTGTTTCATCGTCAATAAGAAAGTCCAAGGTATACAGTAAACCTGAAGTGAAGCATCGGAATCTATAACTAGTGTCACAGGAATGGTACAAAACATAGTTAGTAAGAAGAGTCAGTCTTCTTGTACTTAAGTCGGCATTGTGCCTTTTCTATTTAATTCCGATCCAATTTCTGTGTTTCATCGTCAATAAGAAGGTCCAAGGGATACAGTAAAACTTAAGTGAAGCATTATAATCTATAACTAGTGTCACAGGAATGGTTCAAAACATAGTCAGTAAGAAGAGTCAGTCTTCTTGTACTTAAGTCTTCATTGTGCCTTTTCTATTTAATTCCGATGCAATTTCTGTGTTTCATCGTTAATAAGAAGGTCCAAGGAATACAGTAAACCTGGCGTGAAGCATCGGAATCTATAAATAATGTCAATGGAATGGTTCACAACATATACAGTAGGAAGAGTCAAGCTTCTTGCACTTAAGTCGGCATTGTGCCTTTTGTATTTAATTCCGATGCAATTTCTGTGTTTCATCGTCAATAAGAAGGTCTGAGGGATGCAGTATACCAGATGTGAAGCATCGGAATCTATAGCTAGTGTCACAGGAATGGTTCAAAACATAGTCAGTAAGAAGAGTCAGTCTTCTTGTCCTTAAGTCGGAATTGTGCCTTTTGTATTTAATCCTGATGCAATTTCTGTGTTTCATCGTCAATAAGAAGGTCCAAGAGTTACAGTGAACCTGAAGTGAAGCATCGGAATCTATAACTAGTGTCACAGGAATCGTTCAAAACATAGTCAGTAAGAAGAGTCAGTCTTCTTGTTCATAATTTGGCATTGTGCGTTTCGTATTTAATTCCGATACAATTTCTGTGTTTCACCGGCAATAAGAAGGTCAAAGGGATACAGGAAACCTGAAGTGAAGCATCGGAATCTATAACTAGTGTCACAGGAATGGTTCAAAACATAGTCAGTATGAAGAGTCAATCGTCTTGTCCTTAAGTCGGCATTGTGCCTTTTGTATTTAATTCCGCTACAATTTCTGTGTTTCATCGTCAATAAGAAGGTCTGAGGGATACAGTATACCAGATGTGAAGCATCGGAATCTATAGCTAGTGTCACAGGAATGGTTCAAAACATAGTCAGTATGAAGAGTCAATCGTCTTGTCCTTAAGTCGGCATTGTGCCTCTTGTATTTAATTCCGATGCAATTTCTGTGTTTCATCGTCAATAAGAGGGTCCAAGGGATACTGTAAGCCTATAGTGAAGCATCGGAATCTATAACTAGTGTCACAGTAATGGTTCAAAACATACACAGTAAGAAGAGTCAGACGTCTTGTACTTAAGTCGGCATTGTGCCTTTTGGATTTATTTCTGATGCAATTTCTGTGTTTCATCGTCAATAAGAAGGTCCAAGGCATACAGTAAACCTGAAGTGAAGCATCGGAATCTATAACTAGTGTCACTGGAATGGTTAAAATTATAGACAGTAAGAAGAGTCAGTCTTCTTGTACTTGAGTCGGCATTGTGCCTTTTGCATTTAATTCCGATGCAATTTCTGTGTTTCATCGTCAATAGGAAGGTCAGAGGGAAACAGTAACCCTGAAGTGAAGCATCGGAATCTATAACTAGGGTCACAGGAATGGTTCAAAGCATAGTCAACAGTAACCCTGAAGTGAAGCATCGGAATCTATAACTAGGGTCACAGGAATGGTTCAAAGCATAGTCAGTATGAAGAGTCAATCGTCTTGTCCTTAAGTCGGCATTGTGCCATTTGTATTTAATTCCGATGCAATTTCTGTGTTTCATCGTCAATATGAAGGTCAGTGGGATACAGTAGACATGAAGTGAAGCATCGGAATCGAAAACTAGTGTCACAGGAATGATTCAAATCATAGACAGTAGGAAGAGTCAGTCTTCTTGTACTTAAGTCGGCATTGTCCCTTTTGTATTTAAATCCGATGCAATATCTGTGTTTCATCGTCAATAAGAAGGTCCTAGGTATACAGTAAACCTGAAGTGAAGCATCGGAATCTATAACTAGTGTCACAGGAATGGTTCAAAGCATAGTCAGTAAGAAGAGTCAGTCTTCTTGTACTTAAGACGGCATTGTGACTTTTCTATTTAATTCCGATTCAATTTCTGTGTTTCATCGTCAATAAGAAGGTCCAAGGGATACAGTAAACCTGGAGTGAAGCATCGGAATCTAAAACTAGTGTCACAGGAATGGTTCAAATCATAGACAGTAAGAGGAGTCAGTTTTCTTGTACTTAAGTCGGCATTGTGCCTTTTGTATTTAATTCCGATGCAATTTCTGTGTTTCGTCGTCAATAGGAAAGTCAGAGGGATACAATAAACCTGAAGTGAAGCATCAGAATCTATAACTAGTGTCACAGGAATGGTTCAAAACATAGTCAATAAGAAGAGTCAATCTTCTTGTCCTTAAGTCGGCATTGTGCCTCTTGTATTTAATTCCGATGCAATTTCTGTGTTTCATCGTCAATACGAAGGTCCAAGGGATACTGTAAACCTGGAGTGAAGCATCGGAATCTATAACTAGTGTCACAGTAATGGTTCAAAACATAGTAAGAAGGGTCAGACGTCTTGTACTGAAGCCGGCATTGTGCCTTTTGTATTTAATTCCGATGCAATTTCTGTGTTTCATCGTCAATATGAAGGTCAGTGTGATACAGTAAACCTGAAGTGAAGTATCGGAATCCAAAACTAGTGTCACAGGAATGATTCAAAGCATAGACAGTAGGAAGTGTCAGTCTTCTTGTACTTAAGTCGGAATTGTCCGTTTTGTATTTAAATCCGATGCAATTTCTGTGTTTCATCGTCAATAAGAAGGTCCAAGGTATACAGTAAACCTGAAGTGAAGCATCGGAATCTATAACTAGTGCCACAGGAATGGTTCAAGACATAGTCAGTAAGAAGAGTCAGTCTTCTTGTACTTAAGTCGGCATTGTGCCTTTTGTATTTAATTCCGATGCAATTTCTGTGTTTCGTCGTCAATAGGAAGGTCAGAGGGATACAATAAACCTGAAGTGAAGCATCGGAAACTATAACTAGTGTCACAGGAATGGTTCAAAACATAGTCAGTAAGAACAGTTAGTCTTCTTGTATTGAAGCCGGCATTGTGCCTTTTGTATTTAATTCCGATGCTATTTCTGTGTTTCATCGTCAATAAGAAGGTCCAAGGGATGCAGTAAACCTGAAGTGAAGCATCGGAATCTATAACAAGTGTCACTGGAATGGTTCAAAATATAGACAGTAAGAAGAGTCAGTCTTCTTGTACTTAAGTCGGCATTGTGCCTTTTGTTTTTAATTCCGATGCAATTTCTGTGTTTCATCGTCAATAGGAAGGTCAGAGGGAAACAGTAAACCTGAAGTGAAGCATCGGAATCTATATCTAGTGCGACAGGAATGGTTCAAAACATAGTCAGTATGAAGAGTCAGTCTTCTTGTCCTTAAGTCGGCATTGTGCCTTTTGATTTTATTCCGATGCAATTTCTGTGTTTCATCGTCAATATGAAGGTCAGTGGGATACAGTAAACCAGAAGTGAAGCATCGGAATCCAAAACTAGTGTCACAGGAATGATTCAAAACATAGACAGTAGGAAGAGTCAGTCTTCTTGTACTTAAGTCGGCATTGTCCCTTTTGGATTTAAATCCGATGCAGTATCTGTGTTTCATCGTCAATAAGAAGGTCCAAAGTATACAGTAAACATGAAGTGAAGCATCGGAATCTATAACTAGTGTCACAGGAATGGTTCAAAACATAGTCAGTAAGAAGAGTCAGTCTTCTTGTCCATAAGTCGGCATTGTGACTCTTGTATTTAATTCCGATGCAATTTCTGTGTTTCATTCTCATAAGAGGGTCCAAGGGATACTGTAAACCAGGAGTGAAGCATCGGAATCTATAACTAGTGTCACAGTAATGGTTAAAAACATAGACAGTAAGAAGGGTCAGACGTCTTGTACTGAAGCCGGCATTGTGCCTTTTGTATTTAATTCCGATGCAATTTCTGTGTTTCATCGTCAATACGAAGGTCCAAGGCATGCAGTAAACCTTAAGTGAAGCATCGGAATCTATAACTAGTGTCACTGGAATGGTTCAAAATATAGACAGTAAGAAGTGTCAGTCTTCTTGTACTTAAGTCGACATTGTGCTTTTTGTACTTAATTCCGATGCAATTTCTGTGTTTCATCGTCAATAAGAAGGTCCAAGGGATACAGTAAACCTGGACTGTAGCATCGGAATCTATAACTTGTGTCACAGGAATGGTTCAAAACATAGACAGTAAGAAGAGTCAGCCTTCTTGTACTTAAGTCGACATTGTGCCTTTTGTATTTAATTCCAACGCAATTTCTGTGTTTCATCGTCAATAAGAGGGTCCAAGGGATACTGTAAACCTGGATTGAAGCATCGGAATCTATAACTAGTGTAACAGTAATGGTTCAAAACATAGACAGTAAGAAGAGTCAGACGTCTTGTACTTAAGTCGGCATTGTGCTTTTGGATTTATTTCCGATGCAATTTCTGTGTTTCATCGTCAATAAGAAAGTCCAAGGTATACAGTAAACCTGAAGTGAAGCATCGGAATCTATAACTAGTGTCACAGGAATGGTACAAAACATAGTTAGTAAGAAGAGTCAGTCTTCTTGTACTTAAGTCGGCATTGTGCCTTTTCTATTTAATTCCGATGCAATTTCTGTGTTTCATCGTCAATAAGAAGGTCCAAGGGATACAGTAAAACTTAAGTGAAGCATTATAATCTATAACTAGTGTCACAGGAATGGTTCAAAACATAGTCAGTAAGAAGAGTCAGTCTTCTTGTACTTAAGTCTTCATTGTGCCTTTTCTATTTAATTCCGATGCAATTTCTGTGTTTCATCGTTAATAAGAAGGTCCAAGGAATACAGTAAACCTGGCGTGAAGCATCGGAATCTATAAATAATGTCAATGGAATGGTTCACAACATATACAGTAGGAAGAGTCAAGCTTCTTGCACTTAAGTCGGCATTGTGCCTTTTGTATTTAATTCCGATGCAATTTCTGTGTTTCATCGTCAATAAGAAGGTCTGAGGGATGCAGTATACCAGATGTGAAGCATCGGAATCTATAGCTAGTGTCACAGGAATGGTTCAAAACATAGTCAGTAAGAAGAGTCAGTCTTCTTGTCCTTAAGTCGGAATTGTGCCTTTTGTATTTAATCCTGATGCAATTTCTGTGTTTCATCGTCAATAAGAAGGTCCAAGAGTTACAGTGAACCTGAAGTGAAGCATCGGAATCTATAACTAGTGTCACAGGAATCGTTCAAAGCATAGTCAGTAAGAAGTGTCAGTCTTCTTGTTCATAATTTGGCATTGTGCGTTTCGTATTTAATTCCGATACAATTTCTGTGTTTCACCGGCAATAAGAAGGTCAAAGGGATACAGGAAACCTGAAGTGAAGCATCGGAATCTATAACTAGTGTCACAGGAATGGTTCAAAACATAGTCAGTATGAAGAGTCAATCGTCTTGTCCTTAAGTCGGCATTGTGCCTTTTGTATTTAATTCCGATACAATTTCTGTGTTTCATCGTCAATAAAAAGGTCTGAGGGATACAGTATACCAGATGTGAAGCATCGGAATCTATAGCTAGTGTCACAGGAATGGTTCAAAACATAGTCAGTATGAAGAGTCAATCGTCTTGTCCTTAAGTCGGCATTGTGCCTCTTGTATTTAATTCCGATGCAATTTCTGTGTTTCATCGTCAATAAGAGGGTCCAAGGGATACTGTAAGCCTATAGTGAAGCATCGGAATCTATAACTAGTGTCACAGTAATGGTTCAAAACATACACAGTAAGAAGAGTCAGACGTCTTGTACTAAAGTCGGCATTGTGCCTTTTGGATTTATTTCCGATGCAATTTCTGTGTTTCATCGTCAATAAGAAGGTCCAAGGCATACGGTAAACCTGAAGTGAAGCATCGGAATCTATAACTAGTGTTACTGGAATGGTTAAAAATATAGACAGTAAGAAGAGTCAGTCTTCTTGTACTTGAGTCGGCATTGTGCCTTTTGCATTTAATTCCGATGTAATTTCTGTGTTTCATCGTCAATAGGAAGGTCAGAGGGAAACAGTAACCCTGAAGTGAAGCATCGGAATCTATAACTAGGGTCACAGGAATGGTTCAAAGCATAGTCAGTATGAAGAGTCAATCGTCTTGTCCTTAAGTCGGCATTGTGCCTTTTGTATTCAATTCCGTTGCAATTTCTGTGTTTCATCGTCAATATGAAGGTCAGTGGGATACAGTAGACATGAAGTGAAGCATCGGAATCGAAAACTAGTGTCACAGGAATGATTCAAATCATAGACAGTAGGAAGAGTCAGTCTTCTTGTACTTAAGTCGGCATTGTCCCTTTTGTATTTAAATCCGATGCAATATCTGTGTTTCATCGTCAATAAGAAGGTCCAAGGTATACAGTAAACCTGAAGTGAAGCATCGGAATGTATAACTAGTGTCACAGGAATGGTTCAAAGCATAGTCAGTAAGAAGAGTCAGTCTTCTTGTACTGAAGACGGCATTGTGACTTTTCTATTTAATTCCGATTCAATTTCTGTGTTTCATCGTCAATAAGAAGGTCCAAGGGATACAGTAAACCTGGAGTGAAGCATCGGAATCTAAAACTAGTGTCACAGGAATGGTTCAAATCATAGACAGTAAGAGGAGTCAGTTTTCTTGTACTTAAGTCGGCATTGTGCCTTTTGTATTTAATTCCGATGCAATTTCTGTGTTTCGTCGTCAATAGGAAAGTCAGAGGGATACAATAAACCTGAAGTGAAGCATCGGAATCTATAACTAGTGTCACAGGAATGGTTCAAAACATAGTCAGTAAGAACAGTTAGTCTTCTTGTCCTTAAGAAGGCATTGTGCCTTTTGTATTAAATTCCGATGCAATTTCTGTGTTTCATCGTCAATGAGAAGGTCCAAGGGATACAGTAAACCTGGAGTGTAGCATCGGAATCTATAACTTGTGTCACAGGAATGGTTCAAAACATAGACAGTAAGAAGTGTCAGTCTTCGTGTACTTTATCGGCATTTGCATTTTGTATTTAATTCCGACGCAATTTCTGTGTTTCATCGTCAATAAGAAGGTCTAAGGGATACAGTAAACCTGAAGTGAAGCCTCGGAATCTATAACTAGTGTCACAGGAATGGTTCAAAACATAGACTGTGAGAAGAGTCAGTCTTCCTGTACTTAAGTCGGCATTGTGCCTTTTGTATCTTATTCCGATGCAATTTCTATGTTTCATCATCACTAAGAAGGTCAGAGTGATACAGTAATCCTGAAGTGAAGCATCGGAATCTATAACTAGTGTCACAGGAATGGTTCAAAGCATAGTCAGTAAGAAGAATCAATCTTCTTGTACTTAAGTTGGCCTTGTGCATTTCGTATTTAATTCCGATGCAATTTCTGTTTTTCATCGTCAATAGGAAGGTCAGAGGGAAACAGTAAACCTGAAGTGAAGCATCGGAATCTATAACTAGTGTCACAGGAATGGTTCAAAGCATAGTCAGTAAGAAGAGTCAATCTTCTTGTCCTTAAGTCGACATTGAGCCTCTTGTATTTAATTCCGATGCAATTTGTGTGTTTCATCGTCAATAAGAGTGTCCAAGGGATTCTGTAAACCTATAGTGAAGCATCGGAATCTATAACTAGTGTCACAGTAATGGTTCCAAACATAGACAGTAAGAAGAGTCAGACGTCTTGTACTTAAGTCGGCATTGTGCCTTTTGTATTTAATTCCGATGCAATCTCTGTGTTTCATCGGCAATATGAAGGTCAGTGGGATACAGAAAACCTGAAGTGAAGCATCGGAATCCAAAACTAGTGTCACAGGAATGATTCAAAACATAGACAGTAGGAAGAGTCAGTCTTCTTGTACTTAAGTCGCCATTGTCGCTTTTGTATTTAAATCCGATGCAATTTCTGTGTTTCATCGTCAATAAGAAGGTCCAAGGTATACAGTAAACCTGAAGTGAAGAATCGGAATCTATAACTAGTGTCACAGGAATGGTTCAAAACATAGTCAGTAAGAAGAGTCAGTCTACTTGTACTTAAGACGGCATTGTGACTTTTCTATTTAATTCCGATTCAATTTCTGTGTTTCATCGTCAATAGAAGGTCCAAAGGATACAGTAAACCTGGAGTGAAGCATCGGAATATAAAACTAGTGTCACAGGAATGGTTCAAATCATAGACAGTAAGAGGAGTCAGTTTTCTTGTACTTAAGTCAGCATTGTGCCTTTTGTATTTAATTCCGATGCAATTTCTGTGTTTCGTCGTCAATAGGAAGGTCAGAGGGATACAATAAACCTGAAGTGAAGCATCGGAATCTATAACTAGTGTCACAGGAATGGGTCAAAACATAGTCAGTAAGAACAGTTAGTCTTCTTGTCCTTAAGTCGGCATTGTGCCTTTTGTATTTAATTCCGATGCAATTTCTGTGTTTCATCGTCAATGAGAAGGTCCAAGGTATACAGTAAACCTGGAGTGTAGCATCGGAATCTATAACTTGTGTCACAGGAATGGTTCAAAACATAGACAGTAAGAAGTGTCAGTCTTCGTGTACTTTAGTCGGCATTTGCCTTTTGTATTTAATTCCGACGCAATTTCTGTGTTTCATCGTCAATAAGAAGGTCTAAGGGGTACAGTAAACCTGAAGTGAAGCATCGGAATCTATAACTAGTGTCACAGGAATGATTCAAAACATAGTCAGTAAGAAGAGTCAATCTTCTTGTACTTAAGTTGGCATTGTGCATTTCGTATTTAATTCCGATGCAATTTCTGTGTTTCACCGGCAATAAGAGGGTCAGAGGGATGCAGGAAACCTGAAGTGAAGCATCGGAATCTATAACTAGTGTCACAGGAATGGTTCAAACATAGACATTAAGAAGAGTCAGTCTTCTTGTACTTAAGTCGATATTGTGCCTTTTGTATTTAATTCCGATGCAATTTCTGTTCTTCATCGTCAATAGGAAGGTCAGGGGGAAACAGTAAACCTGAAGTGAAGCATCGGAATCTATAACTAGTGTCACAGGAATGGTTCAAACATAGTCAGTAAGAAGAGTCAATCTTCTTGTCCTTAAGTCAGCATTGTGCCTCTTGTATTTAATTCCGATGATATTTCTGTGTTTCATCGTCAATGAGAGGGTCCAAGGGATACTGTAAACCTATAGTGAAGCATCGGAATCTATAACTAGTGTCACAGTAATGGTTCAAAACGTAGACAGTAAGAAGAGTCAGACGTCATGTACTAAAGTCGGCATTGTGCCTTTTGGATTTATTTCCGATGCAATTTCTGTGTTTCATCGTCAATAAGAAGGTCCAAGGCATACAGTAAACCTGAAGTGAAGCATCAGAATCTATAACTAGTGTCACTGGAATGGTTCAAAATATAGACAGTAAGAAGTGTCAGTCTTCTTGTACTTAAGTCGGCATTGTGCGTTTTGTATTTAATTCCGATGCAATTTCTGTGTTTCATCGTCAATAGGAAGGTCAGAGGAAAACAGTAACCCTGAAATGAATCATCGGAATCTATAACTAGTGTCACAGGAATGATTCAAAACATAGACAGTAGGAAGAGTCAGTCTTCTTGTACTTAAGTCGGCATTGTCCCATTCGTATTTAAATCCGATGCAATTTCTGTGTTTCATCGTCAATAAGAAGGTCCAAGGTATACAGTAAACCTGAAAAGAAGCATCGGAATCTGTAACTAATGTCACAGGAATGGTTCAAATCATAGTCAGTAAGAAGAGTCTGTCTTCTTGTACTTAAGAAGGCATTGTGACTTTTCCATGTAATTCCGATTCAATTTCTGTGTTTCATCGTCAATAAGAAGGTCCAAGGGATACAGTAAACCTGGAGTGAAGCATCGGAATCTAAAACTAGTGTCACAGGAATGGTTCAAATCATAGACAGTAAGAGGAGTCAGTTTTCTTGTATTAAGTCGGCATTGTGCCTTTTGTATTTAATTCCGATGCAATATCTGTGTTTCGTCGTCAATAGGAAGGTCAGAGGGATACAATAAACCTGAAGTGAAGCATCGGAATCTATAACTTGTGTCTCAGGAATGGTTCAAAGCATAGACAGTAAGAAGTGTCAGTCTTCGTGTACTTTAGTCGGCATTTGCCTTTTGTATTTAATTCCGACGCAATTTCTGTGTTTCATCGTCAATAAGAAGGTCTAAGGGATACAGTAAACCTGAAGTGAAGCATCGGAATCTATAACTAGTGTCACAGGAATGGTTCAAAACATAGACAGTGAGAAGAGTCAGTCTTCCTGTACTTAAGTCGGCATTCTGCCTTTTGTATCTTATTCCGATGCAATTTCTATGTTTCATCATCACTAAGAAGGCCAGAGGGATACAGTCATCCTGAAGTGAAGCATCGGAATTTATAACTAGTGTCACAGGAATGGTTCAAAACATAGTCAGTAAGAAGAATCAATGTTCTTGTACTTAAGTTGGCATTGTGCATTTCGTATTCAATTCCGATGCAATTTCTGTGTTTCACCGGCAATAAGAAGGTCAGAGGGATGCAGGAAACTATAACTATAACTAGTGTCACAGGAATGGTTCAAACATAGTCAGTATGAAGAGTCAGTCTTCTTGTCCTTAAGTCGGCATTGTGACTTTTGTATTTAATTCCGATGCAATTTCCTTGTTGCATCGTCAATATGAAGGTCAGTGGGATACAGTAAACCTGAAGTGAAGCATCGGAATCTATAACTAGTGTCACAGGAATGGTTCAAACATAGACAGTAAGAAGAGTCAGTCTTCTTGTACTTCAGTCGGCATTGTGCCTTTTGTATTTAATTCCGATGCAATTTCTGTTTTTCATCGTCAATAGGAAGGTCAGAGGGAAACAGTAAACCTGAAGTGAAGCATCGGAATCTATAACTAGTGTCACAGGAATGGTTCAAAACATAGTCAGTAAGAAGAGTCAATCTTCTTGTCCTTAAGACGGCATTGTGCCTCTTGTATTTAATTCCGATGCAATTTCTGTGTTTCATCGTCAATAAGAAGGTCCAAGGGATACTGTAAACCTGGAGTGAAGCATCGGAATCTATAACTATTGTCACAGTAATGGTTCAAAACATAGACAGTAAAAAGGGTCAGACGTCTTGTACTGAAGCCGGCATTGTCCCTTTTGTATTTAATTCCGATGCAATTTCCGTGTTTCATCGTCAATAAGAAGATCTGAGGGTTACAGTATACCAGATCTGAAGCATCGGAATCTATAGCTAGTGTCACAGGGATGGTTCAAATCATAGCCAGTAGGAAGAGTCAGTCTTCTTGTCCTTAAGTCGGCATTGTGCCTTTTGTATTTAATTCTGATGCAATTTCTCTGTTTCATCGTCAATAAGAAGGTCCAAGTGATACAGTGAACCTGAAGTGAAGCATCGGAATATACAACTAATGTCATAGGAATGGTTCAATACATAGACAGTAAGAAGGGTCAGCCTTCTTGTACTTAAGTCGGCATTGTGCCTTATCTATTTAATTCCGATGCAATTTCTGTGTTTCATCGTCAATAAGAAGGTCAGAGGGATACAGTAAACCTGAAGTGAAGCATCGGAATCTATAACTAGTATCACAGGAATCGTTCAAAACATAGTCAGTAAGAAGAGTCAGTCTTCTTGTACATAAGTTGGCATAGTGCCTTTCGTATTTAATTCCGATACAATTTCTGTGTTTCACCGGCAATAAGAAGGTCAAAGGGATACAGGAAACCTGAAGTGAAGCATCGGAATCTATAACTAGTGTCACAGAAATGGTTCAAACATACACAGTAAGAAGAGTCAATCTTCTTGTCCTTAATTCGGCATTGTGCGTCCTGTATTTAATTCCGATGCAATTTCTGTACTTCATCGTCAATAAGAGGGTCCAAGGGATACTGTAAACCTGGAGTGAAGCATCGGAATCTATAACTAGTGTCACAGTAATGGTTCAAAACGTAGACAGTAAGAAGAGTCAGACGTCTTGTACTTAAGTCGGCATTGTGCCTTTTGGATTTATTTCCGATGCAATTTCTGTGTTTCATCGTCAATAAGAAGGTCCAAGGCATACAGTAAACCTGAAGTGAAGCATCAGAATCTATAACTAGTGTCACTGGAATGGTTCGAAATATAGACAGTAAGAAGAGTCAGTCTTCTTGTACTTAAGTCGGCATTGTGCGTTTTGTATTTAATTCCGATGCAATTTCTGTGTTTCATCGTCAATAGGAAGGTCAGAGGAAAACAGTAAACCTGAAGTGAATCATCGGAATCTATAACTAGTGTCACAGGAATGATTCAAAACATAGACAGTAGGAAGAGTCAGTCTTGTTGTACTTAAGTCGGCATTGTCCCATTCGTATTTAAATCCGATGCAATTTCTGTGTTTCATCGTCAATAAGAAGGTCCAAGGTATACAGTAAACCTGAAGTGAAGCATCGGAATCTGTAACTAGTGTCACAGGAATGGTTCAAATCATAGTCAGTAAGAAGAGTCTGTCTTCTTGTACTTAAGACGGCATTGTGACTTTTCCATGTAATTCCGATTCTATTTCTGTGTTTCATCGTCAATAAGAAGGTCCAAGGGATACAGTAAACCTGGAGTGAAGCATCGGAATCTAAAACTAGTGTCACAGGTATGGTTCAAATCATAGACAGTAAGAGGAGTCAAATTACTTGTACTTAGTCGGCATTGTGCCTTTTGTATTTAATTCCGATGCAATTTCTGTTTTTCATCGTCAATAGGAAGGTCACAGGGAAACAGTAAACCTGAAGTGAAGCATCGGAATCATAACTAGTGTCACAGGAATGGTTCAAAACATAGTCAGTAAGAAGAGTCACTCTTCTTGTCCTTAAGTCGGCATTGTGCTTCTTGTATTTAATTCCGATGCAATTTCTGTGTTTCATCGTCAATAAGAAGGTCCAAGGCATACAGTAAACCTGAAGTGAAGCATCGGAATCTATAACTAGTGTCACTGGAATGGTTCAAAATATAGACAGTAAGAAGAGTCAGTCTTCTTGTACTTAAGTCGGCATTGTGCCTTTTGTATTTAATTCCGATGCAATTTCTGTGTTTCATCGTCAATAGGAAGGTCAGAGGGAAACAGTAAACCTGAAGTGAAGCATCGGAATCTATAACTAGTGTCACAGGAATGGTTCAAACATAGTCAGTATGAAGAGTCAGTCTTCTTGTCCTTAAGTCGGCATTGTGACTTTTGTATTTAATTCCGATGCAATTTCCGTGTTGCATCGTCAATATGAAGGTCAGTGGGATACAGTGAACCTGAAGTGAAGCATCGGAATCCAAAACTAGTGTCACAGGAATGATTCAAATCATCGACAGTAGGAAGAGTCAGTCTTCTTGTACTTAAGTCGGCATTGTCCCTTTTGTATTTAAATCCGATGCAATTTCTGTGTTTCATCGTCAATAGGAAGGTCAGAGGGAAACAGTAAACCTGAAGTGAAGCATCGGAATCTATAACTAGTGTCACAGAAATGGTTCAAACATACACAGTAGGAGGAGTCAGTCTTCTTGTACCTAAGTCGGCATTGTGCCATTTGTTTTTAATTCCGATGCAATTTCTGTGTTTCGTCGTCAATAGGAAGGTCAGAGGGATACAATAAATCTGAAGTGAAGCATCGGAATCTATAACTAGTGTCACAGGAATGGTTCAAAACATAGTCAGTAAGAACAGTTAGTCTTCTTGTCCTTAAGTCGGCATTGTGCCTTTTGTATTTAATTCCGATGCAATTTCTGTGTTTCACCGGTAATAAGAAGGTCAGAGGGATGCAGGAAACCTGAAGTGAAGCATCGGAATCTATAACTAGTGTCACAGGAATGGTTCAAACATAGACAGTAAGAAGAGTCAGTCTTCTTGTACTTCAGTCGGCATTGTGCCTTTTGTATTTAATTCCGATGCAATTTCTGTTTTTCATCGTCAATAGGAAGGTCAGAGGGAAACAGTAAACCTGAAGCGAAGCATCGGAATCTATAACTAGTGTCACAGGAATGGTTCAAAACATAGTCAGTAAGAAGAGTCAATCTTCTTGTCCTTAAGACGGCATTGTGCCTCTTGTATTTAATTCCGATGCAATTTCTGTGTTTCATCGTCAATAAGAAGGTCCAAGGGATACTGTAAACCTGGAGTGAAGCATCGGAATCTATAACTATTGTCACAGTAATGGTTCAAAACATAGACAGTAAAAAGGGTCAGACGTCTTGTACTGAAGCCGGCATTGTCCCTTTTGTATTTAATTCCGATGCTATTTCTGTGTTTCATCGTCAATAAGAAGATCTGAGGGTTACAGTATACCAGATCTGAAGCATCGGAATCTATAGGTAGTGTCACAGGGATGGTTCAAATCATAGCCAGTAAGAAGAGTCAGTCTTCTTGTCCTTAAGTCGGCATTGTGCCTTTTGTATTTAATTCTGATGCAATTTCTCTGTTTCATCGTCAATAAGAAGGTCCAAGTGATACAGTGAACCTGAAGTGAAGCATCGGAATATACAACTAATGTCATAGGAATGGTTCAATACATAGACAGTAAGAAGGGTCAGCCTTCTTGTACTTAAGTCGGCATTGTGCCTTATCTATTTAATTCCGATGCAATTTCTGTGTTTCATCGTCAATAAGAAGGTCAGAGGGATACAGTAAACCTGAAGTGAAGCATCGGAATCTATAACTAGTGTCACAGGAATCGTTCAAAACATAGTCAGTAAGACGAGTCAGTCTTCTTGTACATATGTTGGCATTGTGCCTTTCGTATTTAATTCCGATACAATTTCTGTGTTTCACCGGCAATAAGAAGGTCAAAGGGATACAGGAAACCTGAAGTGAAGCATCGGAATCTATAACTAGTGTCACAGAAATGGTTCAAACATACACAGTAAGAATAGTCAATCTTCTTGTCCTTAAGTCGGCATTGTGCCTCCTGTATTTAACTCCGATGCAATTTCTGTACTTCATCGTCAATAAGAGGGTCCAAGGGATACTGTAAACCTGGAGTGAAGCATCGGAATCTATAACTAGTGTCACAGTAATGGTTCAAAACATAGACAGTAAGAAGAATCCGACGTCTTGTACTTAAGTCGGCATTGTGCCTTTTGTATTTAATTCCGATGCAATTTCTGTGTTTCATCGTCAATAGGAAGGTCAGAGGGAAACAGTAAACCTGAAGTGAAGCATCGGAATCTATAACTAGTGTCACAGGAATGGTTCAAAACATAGTCAGTATGAAGAGTCAGTCTTCTTGCCCTTAAGTCGGCAATGTGCCTTTTGTACTTAATTCAGATGCAATTTCTGTGTTTGATCGTCAATAAGAAGGTCAGTGGGATACAGTAATCCTGAAGTGAAGCATCGGAATCCAAGACTAGTGTCACAGGAATGATTCAAAACATAGACAGTAGGAAGAGTCAGTCTTCTTGTACATAAGTCGGCATTGTGCCTTCTGTATTTAAATCCGATGCAATTTCTGTGTTTCATCGTCAATAAGATGGTCCAAGGTATACAGTAAACCTGAAGTGAAGCATCGGAATCTATAACTAGTGTCACAGGAATGGTTCAAAGCATAGTCAGTAAGAAGAGTCAGTCTTCTTGTACTTAAGACGGCAATGTGACTTTTCTATTTAATTCCGATGCAATTTCTTTGATTCATCGTCAATACGAAGGTCCAAGGGATACAGTAAACCTGGAGTGAAGCATCGGAATCTAAAACTAGTGTCACAGGAATGGTTCAATTCATAGACAGTAAGAGGAATCAGTCTTCTTGTACTTAAGTCGGCATTGTGCCTTTTGTATTTAATTCCGATGCAATTTCTGTGTTTCGTCGTCAATAAGAAGGTCAGAGGGATACAATAAACCTGAAGTGAAGCATCGGAATCTATAACTAGTGTCACAGGAATGGTTCAAAACATAGTCAGTAAGAACAGTTAGTCTTCTTGTCCTTAAGTCGGCATTGTGCCTTTTGTATTTAATTCCGATGCAATTTCTGTGTTTCACCGGTAATAAGAATTTCAGAGGGATGCAGGAAACCTGAAGTGAAGCATCGGAATGTATAACAAGTGTCACAGGAATGGTTCAAACATAGACAGTAAGAAGAGTCAGTCTTCTTGTACTTCAGTCGGCATTGTGCCTTTTGTATTTAATTCCGATGCAATTTCTGTTTTTCATCGTCAATAGGAAGGTCAGAGGGAAACAGTAAACCTGAAGTGAAGCATCGGAATCTATAACTAGTGTCACAGGAATGGTTCAAAACATAGCCAGTAAGAAGAGTCAGTCTTCTTGTCCTTAAGTCGGCATTGTGCCTTTTGTATTTAATTCTGATGCAATTTCTCTGTTTCATCGTCAATAAGAAGGTCCAAGTGATACAGTGAACCTGAAGTGAAGCATCGGAATATACAACTAATGTCATAGGAATGGTTCAATACATAGACAGTAAGAAGGGTCAGCCTTCTTGTACTTAAGTCGGCATTGTGCCTTATCTATTTAATTCCGATGCAATTTCTGTGTTTCATCGTCAATAAGAAGGTCAGAGGGATACAGTAAACCTGAAGTGAAGCATCGGAATCTATAACTAGTGTCACAGGAATCGTTCAAAACATAGTCTGTAAGAAGAGTCAGTCTTCTTGTACATATGTTGGCATTGTGCCTTTCGTATTTAATTCCGATACAATTTCTGTGTTTCACCGGCAATAAGAATTTCAAAGGGATACAGGAAACCTGAAGTGAAGCATCGGAATCTATAACTAGGGTCACAGAAATGGTTCAAACATACACAGTAAGAAGAGTCAATCTTCTTGTCCTTAAGTCGACATTGTTCCTCCTGTATTTAATTCCGATGCAATTTCTGTACTTCATCATCAATAAGAGGGTCCAAGGGATACTGTAAACCTGGAGTGAAACATCGGAATCTATAACTAGTGTCGCAGTAATGGTTCAAAACATAGACAGTAAGAAGAGTCAGACGTCTTGTACTTAAGTCGGCATTGTGCCTTTTGTATATAATTCCGATGCAATTTCTGTGTTTCATCGTCAATAGGAAGGTCAGAGGGAAATAGTAAACCTGAAGTGAAGCATCGGAATCTATAACTAGTGTCACAGGAATGGTTCAAAACATAGTCAGTATGAAGAGTCAGTCTTCTTGTCCTTAAGTCGGCAATGTGCCTTTTGTACTTAATTCAGATGCAATTTCTGTGTTTGATCGTCAATAAGAAGGTCAGTGGGATACAGTAATCCTGAAGTGAAGCATCGGAATCCAAAACTAGTGTCACAGGAATGATTCAAAACATAGACATTAGGAAGAGTCAGTCTTCTTGTACTTAAGTCGACATTGTGCCTTCTGTATTTAAATCCGATGCAATTTCTGTGTTTCATCGTCAATAAGATGGTCCAAGGTATACAGTAAACCTGAAGTGAAGCATCGGAATCTATAACTTGTGTCAAAGGATTGGTTCAAAACATAGACAGTAAGAAGAGTCAGTCTTCGTGTACTTTAGTCGGCATTAGCCTTTTGTATTTAATTCCGACGCAATCTCTGTGTTTCATCGTCAATAAGAAGGTCAGAGGGATACAGTAAACCTGAAGCGAAGCATCGGAATCTATAACTAGTGTCACAGGAACGGTTCAAAACATAGTCAGCAAGAATAGTCAATCTTCTTGTACTTAAGTTGGCATTGTGCATTTCGTATTTCATTCCGATGCAATTTTTGTGTTTCACCGGCAATAAGAAGGTCAGAGGGATGCAGGAAACCTGAAGCGAAGCATCGGAATCTATAACTAGTGTCACAGGAATGGTTCAAACATAGACAGTAAGAAGAGTCAGTCTTCTTGTACTTAAGTCGTCATTGTGCCTTTTGTATTTAATTCCGATGCAATTTCGGTTTTTCATCGTCAATAGGAAGGTGAGAGGGAAACAGTAAACCTGGAGTGAAGTATCTGAATCTATAACTAGTGTCACAGGTATGGTTCAAAACATAGTCAGTAAGAAGGGTCAATCTTCTTGTCCTTAAGTCGGCATTGTGCCTTTTGTATTTAATTCTTATGCAATTTCTGTGTTTCATCGTCAATAAGAAGGTCCAGGGAATACAGTGAACCTGAAGTGAAGCATCGGAATGTACAACTAGTGTCATAGGAATGGTTCAAAACATAGACAGTAAGAAGGGTCAGCCTTCTTGTACTTAAGTCGGAATTGTGCCTTTTTTATTTAATTCCGTTGCAGTTTCTGTGTTTCACCGGCAATAAGAAGGTCCAATGGATACTGTAAACCTGGAGTGAAGCATCGGAATCCACAACTAGTGTCACAGTAATGGTTCAAAACATAGACAGTAAGATGAGTCAGACGTCTTGTACTGAAGCCGGCATTGTGAATTTTGTATTTAATTCCGATGCAATTTCTGAGTTTCATCGTCAATAAGAAGGTCCAAGGGATACAGTAAACCTGGACTGTAGCATCGGAATCTATAACTTGTGTCACAGGAATGGTTCAAAACATAGACAGTAAGAAGAGTCAGTCTTCTTGTACTTAAGTCGACATTGTGCCTTTTCTATTTAATTCCGATGCAATTTCTGTGTTTCGTCGTCAATAAGAAGGTCAGAGGGATACAATAAACCTGAAGTGAAGCATAGGAATCTATAACTAGTGTCACAGGAATGGTTCAAACATAGTCAATATGAACAGTCAGTCTTCTTGTCCTTAAGTCGGCATTGTGCCTTTTGTATTTAATTCCGACGCAATTTCTGTGTTTCATCGTCAATAAGAAGGTCCAAGGGATACAGTAAACCAGAAGTGATGCATTATTATCTATAACTAGTGTCACAGGAATGGTTCAAAACATAGTTAGTAAGAAGAGTCAGTCTTCTTGTACTTAAGTCTTCATTGTGTCTTTTCTATTTACTTCCGATGCAATTTCTGTGTTTCATCGTCAATAAGAAGGTCCAAGGGATACAGTAAACCTGGAGTGAAGCATCGGAACCTATAACTAGTGTCAATGGAATGGTTCACAACATAGACTGTAAGAAGAGTCAGTCTTCTTGTACTTAAGTCGGCATTGTGCCTTTTGTATTTAATTCCGATGCAATTTCGGTTTTTCATCGTCAATAGGAAGGTCAGAGGGAAACAGTAAACCTGAAGTGAAGCATCGGAATCTGTAACTAGTGTCACATAAATAGTTCAAAACATAGTCAGTAAGAAGAGTCAATCTCCTTTCCTTAAGTCGGCATTGTGCCTTTTGTATTTAATTCTGATGCAATTTCTGTGTTTCATCGTCAATAAGAAGGTCAGAGGGATACAATAGACCTGAAGTGAAGCATAGGAATCTATAACTAGTGTCACAGGAATGGTTCAAACATAGTCAGTAAGAACAGTCAGTCTTCGTGTCCTTAAGTCGGCATTTTGCCTTTTGTATTTAATTCCGACGCAATTTCTGTGTTTCATCGTCAATAAGAAGGTCCAAGGGATACAGTGAACATGAAGTGAAGCATTATAATCTATAACTAGTGTCACAGGAATGGTTCAAAGCATAGTCAGTAAGAAGAGTCAGTCTTCTTGTACTTAAGTCTTCATTGTGCCCTTTCCATTTAATTCCGATGCAATTTCTGTGTTTCATCATCAATAAGAAGGTCCAAGGGATACAGTAAACCTGGAGTGAAGCATCGGAACCTATAACTAGTGTCAGTGGAATGGTTCACAACATAGACAGTAAGAAGAGTCAGTCTTCTTGTACTTAAGTCGGCATTCTGCCTTTTGTATTTAATTCCGATGCAATTTCTGTGTTTCATCGTCAATAAGAAGGTCTAAGGGTTACAGTATACCAGATGTGAAACATCGGAATCTATAGCTAGTGTCACAGGAATGTTTCAAAACATAGTCAGTAAGAAGAGTCAGTCTTCTTGTCCTTAAGTCGGCATTGTGCCGTTTGTATTTATTTCTGATGCAATTTCTGTGTTTCATCGTCAATAAGAAGGTCCAAGGGATACAGTGAACCTGAAGTGAAGCATCGGAATGTACAACTAGTGTCATAGGAATCGTTCAAAACATAGTCAGAAAGAAAAGTCAGTCTTCTTGTACATAAGTTGGCGTTCTGCCTTTCGTATTTAATTCCGATACAATTTCTGTGTTTCACCGGCAATAAGAAGGTCAAAGGGATACAGGAAACCTGAAGTGAAGCATCGGAATCTATAACTAGTGTCACAGGAATGGTTTAAAACATAGTCAGTATGAAGAGTCAGTCTTCTTGCCCTTAAGTCGGCAATGTGCCTTTTGTACTTAATTCCGATGCAATTTCTGTGTTTCATCGTCAAGAAGAAGGTCAGTGGGATACATTAAACCTGAAGTGAAGCATCGGAATCCAAAACTAGTGTCACAGGAATGATTCAAAACATAGACATTAGGAAGAGTCAGTATTCTTGTACTTAAGTCGGCATTGTGCCTTTTGTATTTAATTCCGATTCAATTTCTGTGTTTCTTCGTCAATGAGAAGGTCCAAGGGATACAGTAAACGTGGTGTGTAGCATCGGAATCTATAACTTGTGTCACAGGAATGGTTCAAAACATAGACAGTAAGAAGAGTCAGTCTTCGTGTACTTTAGTCGGCATTGTGCCTTTTGTATTTAATTCGATGCAATTTCTGTTATTCATCGTCAATAGGAAGGTCAGAGGGAAACAGTAAACCTGAAGTGAAGCATCGGAATCTATAACTAGTGTCACAGGAATGGTTCAAAACATAGTCAGTAAGAGGAGTCAATCTTCTTGTCCTTAAGTCGGCATTGTGCCTCTTGTATTTAATTCCGATGGAATTTCTGTGTTTCTTCGTCAATAAGAAGGTCCAAGGGATACTGTAAACCTGGAGTGAAGCATCGGAATCTATAACCAGTGTCACAGTAATGGTTCAAAACATAGAGAGTAATAAGAGTCAGACGTCTTGTACTGAAGTCGGCATTGTGCCTTTTGTATTTAATTCCGATGCAATTTCTGTGTTTCATCGTCAATAAGAAGGTCCAAAGGATACAGTAAACCTGAAGTGAAGCATCGGAATCTATAACTAGTGTCACAGGAATGGTTCAAAACATAGACAGTAGGAAGAGTCAGGCTTCATGTACTTAAGTCGGCATTGTGCCTTTTCTATTTAGTTCCGATGCAATTTCTGTGTTTCATCGTCAATAACAAGGTCAAAGGGATACAGTAAACCTGGAGTGATGCATCGGAATCTATAACTAGTGTCACAGGAATGGTTCAAAACATAGACAGTAAGAAGAGTCAGTCTTCTTGTACTAAAGACGGCATTGTGCCTCTTGTATTTCATTCCGATGCAATTTCAGTGTATCGTCGTCAATAAGAAGGTCAGAGGGATACAGTAAACCAGAAGTGAAGCATCGGAATCTATAGCTAGTGTAACAGGAATGGTTCAAAACATAGTCAGTAAGAAGAATCAGTCTTCTTGTCCTTAAGTCGGCATGTGGCTTTTGTATTTAATTCTGATGCAATTTCTGTGTTTGATCGTCAATAAGAAGGTCCAAGGGATACAGTAAACCTGAAGTGAAGCATCGGAATCTATAACTAGTGTCACAGGAATGGTTCAAAACATAGACAGTAAGAGGAGTCAGTCTTCTTGTACTTAAGTCGGCATTGTGCCTTTTCTTTTTAATTCCGATGCAATTTTTGTGTTTCATCGTCAATAGAAAGGTCCAAGGGATACAGTAAACCTGGAGTGAAGCATCGGAATCTATAACTAGTGTCAATGGAATGGTTCAAAACATAGACAGTATGAAGAGTCAGCCTTCTTGTACTTAAGTCGGCATAGTGCCTTTTGTATTTAATTCCGATGCATTTTCTATGTTTTATCGCCAATAAGAAGGTCAGAGGGATATAGTAAACCTGAAGTGAAGCATCGGAATCTATAGCTAATGTCACAGGAATGGTTCAAAACATAGTCAGTAAGAAGAGTCAATCTTCTTGTCCTTAAGTAGGCATTGTGCCTTTTTTATTTAATTCCGATGCAATTTCTGTGTTTCTTCGTCAATGAGAAGGTCCAAGGGATACAGTAAACGTGGAGTGTAGCATCGGAATCTATAACTTGTGTCACAGGAATGGTTCAAAACATAGACAGTAAGAAGAGTCAGTCTTCGTGTACTTTAGTCGGCATTGTGCCTTTTGTATTTAATTCCGATGCAATTTCTGTTATTCATCGTCAATAGGAAGGTCAGAGGGAAACAGTAAACCTGAAGTGAAGCATCGGAATCTATAACTAGTGTCACAGGAATGGTTCAAAACATAGTCAGTAAGAGGAGTCAATCTTCTTGTCCTTAAGTCGGCATTGTGCCTCTTGTATTTAATTCCGATGGAATTTCTGTGTTTCTTCGTCAATAAGAAGGTCCAAGGGATACTGTAAACCTGGAGTGAAGCATCGGAATCTATAACCAGTGTCACAGTAATGGTTCAAAACATAGAGAGTAATAAGAGTCAGACGTCTTGTACTGAAGTCGGCATTGTGCCTTTTGTATTTAATTCCGATGCAATTTCTGTGTTTCATCGTCAATAAGAAGGTCCAAAGGATACAGTAAACCTGAAGTGAAGCATCGGAATCTATAACTAGTGTCACAGGAATGGTTCAAAACATAGACAGTAGGAAGAGTCAGGCTTCATGTACTTAAGTCGGCATTGTGCCTTTTCTATTTAGTTCCGATGCAATTTCTGTGTTTCATCGTCAATAACAAGGTCAAAGGGATACAGTAAACCTGGAGTGATGCATCGGAATCTATAACTAGTGTCACAGGAATGGTTCAAAACATAGACAGTAAGAAGAGTCAGTCTTCTTGTACTAAAGACGGCATTGTGCCTCTTGTATTTCATTCCGATGCAATTTCAGTGTATCGTCGTCAATAAGAAGGTCAGAGGGATACAGTAAACCAGAAGTGAAGCATCGGAATCTATAGCTAGTGTAACAGGAATGGTTCAAAACATAGTCAGTAAGAAGAATCAGTCTTCTTGTCCTTAAGTCGGCATGTGGCTTTTGTATTTAATTCTGATGCAATTTCTGTGTTTGATCGTCAATAAGAAGGTCCAAGGGATACAGTAAACCTGAAGTGAAGCATCGGAATCTATAACTAGTGTCACAGGAATGGTTCAAAACATAGACAGTAAGAGGAGTCAGTCTTCTTGTACTTAAGTCGGCATTGTGCCTTTTCTTTTTAATTCCGATGCAATTTTTGTGTTTCATCGTCAATAGAAAGGTCCAAGGGATACAGTAAACCTGGAGTGAAGCATCGGAATCTATAACTAGTGTCAATGGAATGGTTCAAAACATAGACAGTATGAAGAGTCAGCCTTCTTGTACTTAAGTCGGCATAGTGCCTTTTGTATTTAATTCCGATGCATTTTCTATGTTTTATCGCCAATAAGAAGGTCAGAGGGATATAGTAAACCTGAAGTGAAGCATCGGAATCTATAGCTAATGTCACAGGAATGGTTCAAAACATAGTCAGTAAGAAGAGAGTCAATCTTCTTGTCCTTAAGTAGGCATTGTGCCTTTTTTATTTAATTCCGATGCAATTTCTGTGTTTCATCGTCAATAAGAAGGTCTAAGTAATACAGTAAACCTGGAGTCAAGCATCGGAATCTATAACTAGTGTCACAGGAATGGTTCAAACATAGACAGTAAGAAGAGTCAGTCTTCTTGTACTTAAGTAGGCATTGTGGCGTTTCAATTATTTCCGATTCAATATCTGTGTTTCTCGTCAATAAGAAGGTCAGAAGGATACAGTAAACCTAAAGTGAAGCATCGGAATCTATAACTAGTGGTCACAGGAACGGTGCAAAACATAGTCAGTAGTTAGAGTCGGTCTTCATGTACTTAAGTCGGCATTGTGCATTATGTATTTAATTCCGATGCAATTTCTGTGTTTCATCGTCAATAAGAAGGTCCAAGGGATACAGTAAACCTGAAGTGAAGCATCGGAATCCATAACTAGTGTCACAGGAATGGTTCAAAACATAGACAGTAGGAAGAGTCAGTCTTCTTGTACTTAAGTCGGCATTGTACCTTTTCTATTTAGTTCGGATGCAATTTCTGTGTTTTCATTCGTCAATAACAAGGTCCAAGGGATACAGTAAACCTGGAGTGATGCATTGGAATCTACAACTAGTGTCATAGGAATGGTTCAAAACATAGACAGTAAGATGGGTCAGTCTTCTTGTACTTAAGTCGGTATTGTGCGCTTTGTATTTAATTCCGATGCAATTTCTGTGTTTCATCGTCAATAAGAAGGGTCCAAGGGATACAGTAAACCTGAAGTGAAGCATCGGAATCTATAACTAGTGTCACAGCAATGGTTCAAACATAGACAGTAAGAAGAGTCAGTCTTCTTGTACTTAAGTCGGCATTGTGCCTTTTCTATTTAATTCCGATGCAATTTCTGTGTTATATCGTCAATAAGAAGGTTAAAGGGATACAGTAAACATGAAGTGAAGCATCGGAATCTATAACTAGTGTCACAGGAATGGTTCAAAACATAGACAGTAAGAAGAGTCAGCCGTCTTGTACTAAGTCGTTATTGTGCCTTTTGTATTTAATTCCGATGCAAATTCTGTGTTTCATCGTCAGTAAGAAGCTCCAAGGGATACAGTAAACCTCAAGTGAAGCTTCGGAATCTATAGCTAGTGTCACAGGAATGGTTCAAAACATAGACAGTAGGAAGAGTCAGTCTTCTTGTACTTGAGTCGGCATTGTGCCTTTTGTATTGAATTCCGATGCAATTTCTGTGTTTCATCGTCAATACGGAAGGTCCAAGGGATACAGTAAACCTGAAGTGAAGCATCGGAATCTATAACTAGTGTCACAGGTATGGTTCAAGACATAGACAGTAAGAAGGGTCAGTCTTCTTGTACTTAAGTCGGCATTGTGCCTGTTCTATTTAATTCCGATGCAATTTCTGTGTTTCATCGTCAATAAGAAGGTCCAAGGGATACAGTAAACTTGAAGTGAAGCATCGGAATCTATAACTAGTGTCACAGGAATGGTTCAAAACATAGTCAGTAAGAAGAGTCAGCCTTCTTGTACTAAGTCGGCATTGTGCCTTTTGTATTTAATTCCGATGCAATTTCTGTGTTTCATCGTCAACAAGAAGGCCCAAGGGATACAGAAAACCTGGAGTGAAGCATCAGAAACTATAACTAGTGTCACAGGAATGGTTCAATCATAGACAGAAGGAAGAGTCAGTCTTTTTGTACTTAAGTCGGTGTTGTGCCTTTTGTATTTAATTCCGATGCAATTTCTGTGTTTCATCGTCAATAAGAAGGTCAGAGGGATACACTAAACCTGAAGTGAAGCATCGGAATCCTAAACTAGTGTCACAGGAATGGTTCAAAACATAGACAGTAGGAAGAATCAGTCTACTAGTACATAAGTCGGCATTGTAGCCTTTTGTATTTAATTCCGATGCAATTTCTGTGTTTCATCGTCAATAAGAAGGTCCACGGTATACAGTAAACCTGAAGTGAAGCATCGGAATCTATAACTAGTGTCACAGGAATGGTTCAAATCATAGTCAGTAGGAAGAGTCGGTCTTCATGTACTTAAGTCGGCATTGTGCCTTTTGTATTTAATTCCGATGCAATTTCTATGTTTCTTCGTCAATAAGAAGGTCCAAGGGATACAGTAAACATGAAGTAAAGCATCGGAATCTATAACTAGTGTCACAGGAATGGTTCAAACATAGACAGTAGGAAGAGGCAGTCTTCTTGTACTTAAGTCGGCATTGTGCCTTTTGTATTTAATTCCGATGCAATTTCTGTGTTTCATCGTCAATAAGAAGGTCCAAGGGATACAGTAAACCTGAAGTTAAGCATCGGAAACTGTAACTAGGGTAACGCAAATTTTTCAAAACAAAGTCAGTAAGATGAGTCAGTCTTTTTGTCCTTATGTCGGCATTGTGCCCTTTGTATTTAATTCCGATGCAATTTCTGTGTTTCATCGTCAATAAGAAGGTCCAAGGTATACAGTAAACCCGGAGTGTACCATCGAAATCTATAACTAGTGTCACAGAAATGGTTCAAAGCATAGACAGTAAGAAGAGTCAGTCTTCGTGTACTTAAGTCGGCATTTTGCCTTTTGTATTTAATTCCGATGCAATTTCTGTGTTTCATCGTCAATAAGAAGGACCAAGGGATACAGTAAACCTGAAGTGAATGATCAGAATCTATAACTAGTGTCACAGGAATGGTTCAGAACATAGTCAGTAAGAAGAGTCAGTCTTCTTGTACTTATGTCAGCATTGTGCCTTTTCTATTTAATTCCGATGCAATTTCTGTGTTTCATCGTCAATAAGAAGGTCCAAGGGATACAGTAAACCTGAAGTTAAGCATCGGAAACTATAACTAGGGTCACGCTAATTTTTCAAAACAAAGTCAGTAAGATGAGTCAGTCTTCTTGTCCTTATGTCGGCATTGTGCCCTTTGTATTTAATTCCGATGCAATTTCTGTGTTTCATCGTCAATAAGAAGGTCCAAGGTATACAGTAAACCCGGAGTGTACCATCGAAATCTATAACTAGTGTCACAGAAATGGTTCAAAGCATAGACAGTAAGAAGAGTCAGTCTTCGTGTACTTAAGTCGGCATTTTGCCTTTTGTATTTAATTCCGATGCAATTTCTGTGTTTCATCGTCAATAAGAAGGACCAAGGGATACAGTAAACCTGAAGTGAATGATCGGAATCTATAACTAGTGTCACAGGAATGGTTCAGATCATAGTCAGTAAGAAGAGTCAGTCTTCTTGTACTTATGTCAGCATTGTGCCTTTTCTATTTAATTCCGATGCAATTTCTGTGATTCATCGTCAATAACAAGGTCAAAGGGATACAGTAAACCTGGAGTGAACCATCGGAATCTATAACTAGAGTCAATGGAATGGTTCAAATCATAGACAGTAAGAAGAGTCAGTCTTCTTGTACTTAAGTCGGCATTGTGCCTTTTGTATTTAATTCCGATGCAATTTCTGTGTTTCATCGTCAAAAAGAAGGTGCTAGGGATACAGTAAAGCTGAAGTGAAGCATCGAAATCTATAACTAGTGCCACAGGAATGGTTCAAAACATAGACAGTAGGAAGAGTCAGTCTTCTTGTACTTAAGTCGGCATTGTGCCTTTTGTATTTAATTCCGATGCAATTTCTGTGTTTCATCGTCAATAAGAAGGTCCAAGGGATACAGTAAACCTGAAGTGAAGCATCGGAATCTACTACTAGTGTCACAGGAATGGTTCAAAACAAAGTCAGTAAGAAGAGTCAGTCTTCTTGTCCCTATGTCGGCATTGTGCTTTTTGTATTTAATTCCGATGCAATTTCTGTGTTTCATCGTCAGTAACAAGGTCCAAGGGATACAGTAAACCTGGAGTGTAGCATCGGAATCTATAAGTAGTGTCACAGGAATGGTTCAAATCGTAGTCAGTAAAAAGAGTCAGTCTTCTTGTACTTAAGTCGGCATTGTGCCTTTTGTATTTAATTCCGAAGCAATTTCTGTGTTTCATCTTCAATAAGAAGGTCCAAGGGATACAGTAAACCTGAAGTGAAGCATCGGAATCTATTACTAGTGTCACAGGAATGGTTCAATGCATAGACAGTAAGAAAAGTCAGTCGTCTTGTACTTAAGTCCCCATTGTGCATTTTCTATTTAATTCCGATGCAATTTCTGTGTTTCATCGTCAAGAAGATGGTCAGAGGGATACAGTAAACCTGAAGTGAAGCATCCGAATCTATAACTAGTGTCACAGGAATGGTTCAAAACATAGTCAGTAAGAAGAGTCAGTCTTCTTGTACTTAAGTCGGCATTGTGCCTTTTGTATTTAATTCCGATGCAATTTCTGTGTTTCATCGTCAATAAGAAGGTCAGAGGGATACTGTAAACCTGAAGTGAGCATCGGAATCTATAACTAGTCTCAAAGGAATTATTCAAAACATAGTCAGTAAGAAGAGTCAGTCTTTTTATACTTAAGTCAGCATTGTGACTTTTGTGTTTAATTCCGATGCAATTTCTGTGTTGCATCGTCAATAAGAAGGTTCAAGGGATACAGTAAACCTGAAGTGAAGCATTGGAATCTATAACTAGTGTCACAGGAATCTTTCAAAACATAGACAGTAAGAAGAGTCAGTCATCTTGTACTTAAGTCGGCAGAGTGCCTTTTGTATTTAATTCCGAGGCAATTTCTGTGTTTCATCGTCAATAAGAAGGTCCAAGGGATACAGTAAACCTGAAGTGAAGCACCGCAATATCTATAACTAGTGTCACAGGAATGGTTCAAAACATTGTCAGTAGGAAGAGACGGTCTACATGCACTTAAGTCGGCATAGGGCCTTTTATATTTAATTCCGTTGCAATTTCTGTGTTTCATCGTCAATAAGAAGGTCCAAGGGTTACAGTAAACCTCAAGTGAAGTATCGGAATCTATAACTAGTGTCACAGGAATGGTTCAAAACATAGACAGTAGGAGGAGTTAGTCTACCTGTACTTAAGTTGGCAATGTGCCTTTTGTATATCATTCCGATGCAATTTCTGTGTTTCATCGTCAATAAGAAGGTCCAAGGGATACAGTAAACCTGAAGTGAAGCATCGGAATCTACAACTAATGTCACAGGAATGGTTCAAAACATAGACAGTAAGATATGTCAGTCACCTTGTACTTAAGTCGGCATTGTGCATTTTCTATTTAATTCCGATACAATTTATGTGTTTCATCGTCAATAAGAAGGTCAGAGGGATACAGTAAACTTGATGTGAGCATCGGAATCTATAAATAGTGTCACAGGAATGGTTCAAAACTTAGTCAGTAAGAAGAGTCAGGCTTCTTGTATTTAAGTCGGCATTGTGCCCTTTGTGTTTAATTCCGATACAATTTCTGTGTTTCGTCGTCAATAAGAAGGTCCAAGGGATACAGTAAACCTGAAGTGAAGCATCGGAATCTATAATTTGTGTCACAGGAATGGTTCAAAAGATAGACAGTAAGAAGAGTCAGTCTTCTTGTACTTAAGTCGCCATTGTGCCTTTGTATTTAATTCCGATGCAAATTCTGTGTTTCATCGTCAATAAGAAGGTCCAAGGGATACAGTAAACCTGAAGTGAAGCATCGGAATCTATAACTAATGTCACAGGAATGGTTCAAAGCATAGACAGTAAGATATGTCAGTCGCCTTGTACTTAAGTCGGCATTGTGCATTTTCTATTTCATTCCGATGCAATTTATGTGTTTCATCGTCAATAAGAAGTTCAGAGGGATACAGCAAACCTGAAGTGAAGCATCGGAATCTATAACTAGTGTCACAGGAATGGTTCAAAACGTAGACAGAAGGAAGAGTCAGTCTTCATGTACTTAAGTCGGCATTGTGCCCTTTTGTATTTAATTTCGATGTAATTTCTGTGTTTCATCGTCAATAAGAAGGTCCAAGGGTTACAGTAAACCTGAAGTGAAGCATCGGAAGCTATAACTAGTGTCACAGGAATGGTTCAAAACTTCGTCAGTAAGAAGAGTCAGACTTCTTGTACTTAAGTCGGCATTGTGCCATTTGTGTTTAATTCCGATGCAATTTCTGTGTTTCGTCGTCAATAAGAAGGTCCAAGGGATACAGTAAACCTGACGTGAAGCATCCGAATCTATAACTAGTGTCACAGGAATGGTTCAAAACAAAGTCAGTAAAAAGAGTCAGTCTTCTTGTACTTCAGTCATCATTGTGCCTTTTGTATTTAATTCCGAAGCAATTTCTGTGTTTCATCGTCAATAAGAAGGTCCAAGGGATACAGTAAACCTGAAATGAAGCATCGTAATCTATAACTAGTGTCACAGGAATGGTTCAAAAACGTAGACAGTAGGAAGAGTCAGTCATCTTGTACTTAAGTCGGCATTGTGCCTTTTGTATTTAATTCCGATGCAATTTCTGTGTTTCATCGTCAATAGGAAGGTCAGAGGGATACAGTAAACCTGAAGTGAAGCATCGGAATCCTAAACTAGTGTCACAGGAATTATTCAAAACATAGACAGTAGGAAGAATCAGTCTACTTGTACATAAGTCGGCATTGTGCCTTTTGTATTTAATTCCGATGCAATTTCTGTGTTTCATAGTCAATAAGAAAGTCCACGGTATACAGTAAACCTGAAGTGAAGCATCGGAATCTATAACTAGTGTCACAGGAATGGTTCAAAACATAAACAGGAAGAGTCAGTCTTCGTGTACTTAAGTCGGCATTTTGCCTTTTGTATTTAACTCCGATTCAATTTCTGTGTTTCATCGTCAATAAGAAGGTCCAAGGGATACAGTAAACCGGAAGTGAAGCATCGGAATCTATAACTAGTGTCACAGGAATGGTTCAAAGCATAGTAAGAAGAGTCAGTCTTCTTGTACTTAAGTCGGCACTGTGCCTTTTGTATTTAATTCCGATGCAATTTCTGTGTTTCATCGTCAATATAAAGGTCCAAGGGAAACAGTAAACCTGAAGTGAAGCATCGGAATCCAAAACTAGTGTCACAGGAATGGTTCAAAACATAGACAACAGGCAGAGTCAGTCTTCTTGTACTTAAGTCGGCATTGTGCCTTTTGTATTTACTTCCGATGCAATTTCTGTGTTTCATCGTCAATAAGAAGGTCCAAGGGATACAGTAAACCTGAGGTGAAGCATCCGAAAACTAGTGTCACAGGAATGGTTCAAAGCACAGTCAGTAAGAAGAGTCAGTCTTCTTGTACTTAAGTCTGCATTGTGCCTCTTGTATTTAATTCCGATGCAATTTCTGTGTTTAATCGTCAATAAGTATGTCCAAGGGATTCAGTAAACCTCAAGTGAAGCATCGGAATCTATTACTAGTGTCACAGGAATGGTTCAAATCATAGTCAGTAGGATGAGTCGGTCTTCATGTACTTAAGTCGGCATTGTGCCTTTTGTATTTAATTCCGATGCAATTTCTATGTTTCATCGTCAATAAGAAGGTCCAAGGGATACAGTAAACATGAAGTAAAGCATCGGAATCTATAACTAGTGTCACAGGAATGGTTCAAACATAGACAGTAGGAAGAGGCAGTCTTCCTTTACTTAAGTCGGCATTGTGCCTTTTGTATTTAATTCCGATGCAATTTCTGTGTTTCATCGTCAATAAGAAGGTCCAAGGGATACAGTAAACCTGAAGTGAAGCATCGGAAACTATAACTAGGGTCACGCTAATTTTTCAAAACAAAGTCAGTAAGAAGAGTCAGTCTTCTTGTCCTTATGTCGGCATTGTGCCCTTTCTATTTAATTCCGATGCAATTGCTGTGTTTCATCGTCAATAAGAAGGTCCAAGGTATACAGTAAACCCGGAGTGTACCATCGAAATCAATAACTAGTGTCACAGAAATGGTTCAAAGCATAGATAGTAAGAAGAGTCAGTCTTCGTGTACTTAAGTCGGCATTTTGCCTTTTGTATTTAATTCCGATGCAATTTCTGTGTTTCATCGTCAATAAGAAGGACCAAGGGATACAGTAAACCTGAAGTGAATGATCGGAATCTATAACTAGTGTCACAGGAATGGTTCAGAACATAGTCAGTAAGAAGAGTCAGTCTTCTTGTACTTATGTCAGCATTGTGCCTTTTCTATTTAATTCCGATGCAATTTCTGTGATTCATCGTCAATAACAAGGTCAAAGGGATACAGTAAACCTGGAGTGAACCATCGGAATCTATAACTAGAGTCAATGGAATGGTTCAAATCATAGGCAGTAAGAAGAGTCAGTCTTCTTGTACTTAAGTCGGCATTGTGCCTTTTGTATTTAATTCCGATGCAATTTCTGTGTTTCATCGTCAAAAAGAAGGTCCAAGGGATACAGTAAAGCTGAAGTGAAGCATCGGAATCTATAACTAGTGCCACAGGAATGGTTCAAAACATAGACAGTAGGAAGAGTCAGTCTTCTTGTACTTAAGTCGGCATTGTGCCTTTTGTATTTAATTCCTATGCAATTTCTGTGTTTCATCGTCAATAAGAAGGTCCAAGGGATACAGTAAACCTGAAGTGAAGCATGGGAATCTACTACTAGTGTCACAGGAATGGTTCAAATCGTAGTCAGTAAAAAGAGTCAGTCTTCTTGTACTTAAGTCGGCATTGTGACTTTTGTATTTAATTCCGAAGCAATTTCTGTGTTTCATCTTCAATAAGAAGGTCCAAGGGATACAGTAAAGCTGAAGTGAAGCATCGGAATCTATAACTAGTGCCACAGGAATGGTTCAAAACATAGACAGTAGGAAGAGTCAGTCTTCTTGTACTTAAGTCCCCATTGTGCATTTTCTATTTAATTCCGATGCAATTTCTGTGTTTCATCGTCAATAAGATGGTCAGAGGGATACAGTAAACCTGAAGTGAAGCATCAGAATCTATAACTAGTGTCACAGGAATGGTTCAAAACATAGTCAGTAAGAAGAGTCAGTCTTCTTGTACTTAAGTCGGCATTGTGCCTTTTGTATTTAATTCCGATGCAATTTCTGTGTTTCATCGTCAATAAGAAGGTCAGAGGGATACTGTAAACCTGAAGTGAGCATCGGAATCTATAACTAGTCTCACAGGAATTATTAAAACATAGTCAGTAAGAAGAGTCAGTCTTTTTATACTTAAGTCAGCATTGTTACTTTTGTGTTTAATTCCGATGCAATTTCTGTGTTGCATCGTCAATAAGAAGGTTCAAGGGATACAGTAAACCTGAAGTGAAGCATTGGAATCTATAACTAGTGTCACAGGAATCTTTCAAAACATAGTCAGTAAGAAGAGTCAGTCATCTTGTACTTAACTCGGCATTGTGCCTTTTCTATTTAATTCCGATGCAATTTCTGTGTTTCATCGTCAATAAGAAGATCAGAGGGGTACAGTAAACCTCAAGTGAAGCATCGGAATCTATAACTAGTGTCACAGGAATGGGTCAAAACATTGACAGTAGGAAGAGTCAGTCTTCTTGTACTTAAGTCGGCAGAGTGCCTTTTGTATTTAATTCCGATGCAATTTCTGTGTTTCATCGTCAATAAGAAGGTCCAAGGGATACAGTAAACATGAAGTGATGCATCGGAAGCTATAACTAGGGTCACAGGAATGGTTCAAAACATAGACAATAAGAAGAGTCAATCTTCTTGTACTTAAGTCGGCATTGTGCCTTTTGTATTTAATTCCGATGCAATTTCTGTGTTTCATCGTCAATAACAAGGTGCAAGGGATACAGTAAACCTGAAGTGAAGCATCGGAATCTATAACTAGTGTCACAGGAATGGTTCAAAGCATAGACAGTCGGAAGAGTTAGTCATCTTGTACTTAAGTCGGCATTTTGCCTTTTGTATTTAATTCCGATGCAATTTCTGTATTTCTTCGTCAATAAGAAGGTCCAAGGGATACAGTAAACCTTAAGTGAAGCATCGCAATAATCTATAACTAGTGGCACAGGAATGGTTCAAAACATTGTCAGTAGGAAGAGACGGTCTACATGCACTTAAGTAGGCACTGGGTCTTTTATATTTAATTCCGTTGCAATTTCTGTGTTTCATCGTCAATAAGAAGGTCCAAGGGTTACAGTAAACCTGAAGTGAAGCATCGGAAGCTATAACTAGTGTCACAGGAATGGTTCAAAACTTAGTCAGTAAGAAGAGTCAGTCTTCTTGTACTTAAGTCGGCATTGTGCCCTTTGTGTTTAATTCCGATGCAATTTCTGTGTTTCGTCGTCAATAAGAAGGTCCAAGGGATACAGTAAACCTGAAGTGAAGCATCCGAATCTATAACTAGTGTCACAGGAATGGTTCAAAACATAGTCAGTAAAAAGAGTCAGTCTTCTTGTACTTCAGTCAGCATTGTGAATTTTGTATTTAATTGCGAAGCAATTTCTGTGTTTCATCGTCAATAAGAAGGTCCAAGGGATACAGTAAACCTGAAATGAAGCATCGTAATCCATAACTAGTGTCACAGGAATGGTTCAAAAACGTAGACAGTAGGAAGAGTCAGTCTTCTTGTACTTAATTCGGCATTGTGCCTTTTGTATTTAATTCCGATGCAATTTCTGTGTTTCATCGTCTATAAGAAGGTCAGAGGGATACAGTAAACCTGAAGTGAAGCATCGGAATCCTAAACTAGTGTCACAGGAATTATTGAAAACATAGACAGTAGGAAGAATCAGTCTACTTGTACATAAGTCGGCATTGTGCCTTTTGTATTTAATTCCGATGCAATTTCTGTGTTTCATCGTCAATAAGAATGTCCACGGTATACAGTAAACCTGAAGTGAAGCATCGGAATCTATAACTAGTGTCACAGGAATGGTTCAAAACATAGACAGGAAGAAGAGTCAGTATTCGTGTACTTAAGTCGGCATTTTGCCTTTTGTATTTAACTCCGATTCAATTTCTGTGTTTCATCGTCAATAAGAAGGTCCAAGGGATACAGTAAACCGGAAGTGAAGCATCGGAATCTATAACTAGTGTCACAGGAATGGTTCAAAGCATAGTAAGAAGAGTCAGTCTTCTTGTACTTAAGTCGGCACTGTGCCTTTTGTATTTAATTCCGATGCAATTTCTGTGTTTCATCGTCAATAAAAAGGTCCAAGGGAAACAGTAAACCTGAAGTGAAGCATCAGAATCCAAAACTAGTGCCACAGGAATGGTTCAAACCATAGACAGTAGGCAGAGTCAGTCTTCTTGTACTTAAGTCGGCATTGTGCCTTTTGTATTTACTTCCGATGCAATTTCTGTGTTTCATCGTCAATAAGAAGGTCCAAGGGATACAGTAAACCTGAGGTGAAGCATCCGAAAACTAGTGTCAGAGGAATGGTTCAAAGCATAGTCAGTAAGAAGAGTCAGTCTTCTTGTACTTAAGTCTGCATTGTGCCTCTTGTATTTAATTCCGATGCAATTTCTGTGTTTAATCGTCAATAAGTATGTCCAAGGGATTCAGTAAACCTCAAGTGAAGCATCGGAATCTATTACTAGTGTCACAGGAATGGTTCAAATCATAGTCAGTAGGTTGAGTCGGTCCTCATGTACTTAAGTCGGCATTGTGCCTTTTGTATTTAATTCCGATGCAATTTCTATGTTTCATCGTCAATAAGAAGGTCCAAGCGATACAGTAAACATGAAGTAAAGCATCGGAATCTATAACTAGTGTCACAGGAATGGTTCAAACATAGACAGTAGGAAGAGGCAGTCTTCTTGTACTTAAGTCGGCATTGTGCCTTTTGTATTTAATTCCGATGCAATTTCTGTGTTTCATCGTCAATAAGAAGGTCCAAGGGATACAGTAAACCTGAAGTGAAGCATCGGAAACTATAACTAGGGTCACGCTAATTTTTCAAAACAAAGTCAGTAAGAAGAGTCAGTCTTCTTGTCCTTATGTCGGCATTGTGCCCTTTGTATTTAATTTTGATGCAATTGCTGTGTTTCATCGTCAATAAGAAGGTCCAAGGTATACAGTAAACCCGGAGTGTACCATCAAAATCAATAACTAGTGTCACAGAAATGGTTCAAAGCATAGATAGTAAGAAGAGTCAGTCTTCGTGTACTTAAGTCGGCATTTTGCCTTTTGTATTTAATTCCGATGCAATTTCTGTGTTTCATCGTCAATAAGAAGGACCAAGGGATACAGTAAACCTGAAGTGAATGATCGGAATCTATAACTAGTGTCACAGGAATGGTTCAAAGCATAGACAGTAGGAAGAGTCAGTCTTCTTGTACTTAAGTCGGCATTGTGCCTTTTGTATTTAATTCCTATGCAATTTCTGTGTTTCATCGTCAATAAGAAGGTCCAAGGGATACAGTAAACCTGAAGTGAAGCATCGGAAACTATAACTAGGGTCACGCTAATTTTTCAAAACAAAGTCAGTAAGAAGAGTCAGTCTTCTTGTCCTTATGTCGGCATTGTGCCCTTTGTATTTAACTCCGATGCAATTTCTGTGATTCATCGTCAATAACAAGGTCAAAGGGATACAGTAAACCTGGAGTGAACCATCGGAATCTATAACTAGAGTCAATGGAATGGTTCAAATCATAGACAGTAAGAAGAGTCAGTCTTCTTGTACTTAAGTCGGCATTGTGCCTTTTGTATTTAATTCCGATGCAATTTCTGTGTTTCATCGTCAAAAAGAAGGTCCAAGGGATACAGTAAAGCTGAAGTGAAGCATCGGAATCTATAACTAGTGCCACAGGAATGGTTCAAAACATAGACAGTAGGAAGAGTCAGTCTTCTTGTACTTAAGTCGGCATTGTGCCTTTTGTATTTAATTCCGATGCAATTTCTGTGTTTCATCGTCAATAAGAAGGTCCAAGGGATACAGTAAACCTGAAGTGAAGCATCGGAATCTACTACTAGTGTCACAGGAATGGTTCAAAACAAAGTCAGTAAGAAGAGTCAGTCTTCTTGTCCTTATGTCGGCATTGTGCCTTTTGTATTTGATTCCGATGCAATTTCTGTGTTTCATCGTCAATAACAAGGTCCAAGGGATACAGTAAACCTGGAGTGTAGCATCGGAATCTATAACTAGTGTCACAGGAATGGTTCAAATCGTAGTCAGTAAAAAGAGTCAGTCTTCTTGTACTTAAGTCGGCATTGTGACTTTTGTATTTAATTCCGAAGCAATTTCTGTGTTTCATCTTCAATAAGAAGGTCCAAGGGATACAGTAAACCTGAAGTGAAGCATCGGAATCTATTACTAGTGTCACAGGAATGGTTCAATGCATAGACAGTAAGAAAAGTCAGTCGTCTTGTACTTAAGTCCCCATTGTGCATTTTCTATTTAATTCCGATGCAATTTCTGTGTTTCATCGTCAATAAGATGGTCAGAGGGATACAGTAAACCTGAAGTGAAGCATCAGAATCTATAACTAGTGTCACAGGAATGGTTCAAAACATAGTCAGTAAGAAGAGTCAGTCTTCTTGTACTTAAGTCGGCATTGTGCCTTTTGTATTTAATTCCGATGCAATTTCTGTGTTTCATCGTCAATAAGAAGGTCAGAGGGATACTGTAAACCTGAAGTGAGCATCGGAATCTATAACTAGTCTCACAGGAATTACTAAAACATAGTCAGTAAGAAGAGTCAGTCTTTTTATACTTAAGTCAGCATTGTTACTTTTGTGTTTAATTCCGATGCAATTTCTGTGTTGCATCGTCAATAAGAAGGTTCAAGGGATACAGTAAACCTGAAGTGAAGCATTGGAATCTATAACTAGTGTCACAGGAATCTTTCGAAAACATAGTCAGTAAGAAGAGTCAGTCATCTTGTACTTAACTCGGCATTGTGCCTTTTCTATTTAATTCCGATGCAATTTCTGTGTTTCATCGTCAATAAGAAGATCAGAGGGGTACAGTAAACCTGAAGTGAAGCATCGGAATCTATAACTAGTGTCACAGGAATGGGTCAAAACATTGACAGTAGGAAGAGTCAGTCTTCTTGTACTTAAGTCGGCAGAGTGCCTTTTGTATTTAATTCCGATGCAATTTCTGTGTTTCATCGTCAATAAGAAGGTCCAAGGGATACAGTAAACATGAAGTGAAGCATCGGAAGCTATAACTAGGGTCACAGGAATGGTTCAAAACATAGACAATAAGAAGAATCAATCTTCTTGTACTTAAGTCGGCATTGTGCCTTTTGTATTTAATTCCGATGCAGTATCTGTGTTTCATCGTCAATAACAAGGTGCAAGGGATACAGTAAACCTGAAGTGAAGCATCGGAATCTATAACTAGTGTCACAGGAATGGTTCAAAACATAGTCAGTAAAAAGAGTCAGTCTTCTTGTACTTCAGTCAGCATTGTGCCTTTTGTATTTAATTCCGAAGTAATTTCTGTGTTTCATCGTCAATAAGAAGGTCCAAGGGATACAGTAAACCTTAAGTGAAGCATCGCAATAATCTATAACTAGTGTCACAGGAATGGTTCAAAACATTGTCAGTAGGAAGAGACGGTCTACATGCACTTAAGTAGGCACTGGGCCTTTTATATTTAATTCCGTTGCAATTTCTGTGTTTCATCGTCAAAAAGAAGGTCCAAGGGATACAGTAAACCTGAAGTGAAGCATCAGAATCTATAACTAGTGTCACAGGAATGGTTCAAAGCATAGACAGTCGGAAGAGTTAGTCATCTTGTACTTAAGTCGGCATTGTGCCTTTTGTATTTAATTCCGATGCAATTTCTGTATTTCTTCGTCAATAAGAAGGTCCAAGGGATACAGTAAACCTTAAGTGAAGCATCGCAATAATCTATAACTAGTGTCACAGGAATGGTTCAAAACATTGTCAGTAGGAAGAGACGGTCTACATGCACTTAAGTAGGCACTGGGCCTTTTATATTTAATTCCGTTGCAATTTCTGTGTTTCATCGTCAATAAGAAGGTCCAAGGGTTACAGTAAACCTGAAGTGAAGCATCGGAATCTATAACTAGTGTCACAGGAATGGTTCAAAACATAGACAGTAGGAAGAATTAGTCTTCCTGTACTTAAGTCGGCATTGTGCCTTTTGTATTTAATTCCGATGCAATTTCTGTGTTTCATCGTCAAAAAGAAGGTCCAAGGGATACAGTAAACCTGAAGTGAAGCATCGGAATCTATAACTAATGTCACAGGAATGGTTCAAAACATAGACAGTAAGATATGTCAGTCACCTTGTACTTAAGTCGGCATTGTGCATTTTCTATTTAATTCCGATACAATTTATGTGTTTCATCGTCAATAAGAAGGTCAGAGGGATACAGTAAACCTGAAGTGAAGCATCCGAATCTATTACTAGTGTCACAGGAATGGTTCAAAACATAGTCAGTAAAAAGAGTCAGTCTTCTTCTACTTATGTCAGCATTGTGCCTTTTGTATTTAATTCCTATGCAATTTCTGTGTTTCATCGTCAATAAGAAGGTCAGAGGGATACAGTAAACTTGATGTGAGCAACGGAATCCATAAATAGTGTCACAGGAATGGTTCAAAACTTAGTCAGTAAGAAGAGTCAGTCTTCTTGTATTTAAGTCGGCATTGTGCCCTTTGTGTTTAATTCCGATTCAATTTCTGTGTTTCGTCGTCAATAAGAAGGTCCAAGGGATACAGTAAACCCGAAGTGAAGCATCGGAATCTATAATTAGTGTCACAGGAATGGTTCAAAAGATAGACAGTAAGAAGAGTCAGTCTTCTTGTACTTAAGTCGCCATTGTGCCTTTTGTATTTAATTCCGATGCAATTTCTGTGTTTCATCGCCAATAAGAAGGTCCAAGGGATACAGTAAACCTGAAGTGAAGCATCGGAATCTATAACTAATGTCACAGGAATGGTTCAAAGCATAGACATTAAGATATGTCGGTCGCCTTGTACTTAAGTCGGCATTGTGCATTTTCTATTTCATTCCGATGCAATTTATGTGTTTCATCGTCAATAAGAA
Organism: Schistocerca piceifrons; assembly: GCF_021461385.2. Taxonomy (NCBI): domain Eukaryota; kingdom Metazoa; phylum Arthropoda; class Insecta; order Orthoptera; family Acrididae; genus Schistocerca; species Schistocerca piceifrons. The sequence continues at coordinate 227,173 of NW_025728135.1, read as the reverse complement.
GTTCCGAGGGATACAGTAAACCTGAAGTGAAGCATCGGAATCTATAACTAGTGTCACAGGAATGGTTCAAAACGTAGACAGTAGGAAGAGTCAGTCTTCTTGTACTTAAGTCGGCATTGTGCCCTTTTGTATTTAATTTCGATGTAATTTCTGTGTTTCATCGTCAATAAGAAGGTCCAAGGGTTACAGTAAACCTGAAGTGAAGCATCGGAAGCTATAACTAGTGTCACAGGAATGGTTCAAAACTTAGTCAGCAAGAAGAGTCAGTCTTCTTGTACCCAAGTCGGCATTGTGCCCTTTGTGTTTAATTCCGATGCAATTTCTGTGTTTCGTCGTCAATAAGAAGGTCCAAGGGATACAGTAAACCTGAAGTGAAGCATCCGAATCTATAACTAGTGTCACAGGAATGGTTCAAAACATAGTCAGTAAAAAGAGTCAGTCTTCTTGTACTTCAGTCAGCATTGTGCCTTTTGTATTTAATTCCGAAGCAATTTCTGTGTTTCATCGTCAATAAGAAGGTCCAAGGGATACAGTAAACCTGAAATGAAGCATCGTAATCTATAACTAGTGTCACAGGAATGGTTCAAAAACGTAGACAGTAGGAAGAGTCAGTCTTCTTGTACTTAATTCGGCATTGTGCCTTTTGTATTTAATTCCGATGCAATTTCTGTGTTTCATCGTCAATAAGAAGGTCAGAGGGATACAGTAAACCTGAAGTGAAGCATCGGAATCCTAAACTAGTGTCACAGGAATTATTGAAAACATAGACAGTAGGAAGAATCAGTCTATTTGTACATAAGTCGGCATTGTGCCTTTTGTATTTAATTCCGATGCAATTTCTGTGTTTCATCGTCAATAAGAATGTCCACGGTATACAGTAAACCTGAAGTGAAGCATCGGAATCTATAACTAGTGTCACAGGAATGGTTCAAAACATAGACAGGAAGAAGAGTCAGTATTCGTGTACTTAAGTCGGCATTTTGCCTTTTGTATTTAACTCCGATTCAATTTCTGTGTTTCATCGTCAATAAGAAGGTCCAAGGGATACAGTAAACCGGAAGTGAAGCATCGGAATCTATAACTAGTGTCACAGGAATGGTTCAAAGCATAGTAAGAAGAGTCAACCTTCTTGTACTTAAGTTTGCACTGTGCCTTTTGTATTTAATTCCGATGCAATTTCTGTGTTTCATCGTCAATAAAAAGGTCCAAGGGAAACAGTAAACCTGAAGTGAAGCATCAGAATCCAAAACTAGTGCCACAGGAATGGTTCAAACCATAGACAGTAGGCAGAGTCAGTCTTCTTGTACTTAAGTCGGCAGTGTTCCTCTTGTATTTAATTCCGATGCAATTTCTGTGTTTCATCGTCAATAAGAATGTCCAAGGGATTCAGTAAACCTCAAGTGAAGCATCGGAATCCATAACTAGTGTCACAGGAATGGTTCAAAGCATAGTCAGTAAGAAGAGTCAGTCTTCTTGTACTTAAGTCTGCATTGTTCCTCTTGTATTTAATTCCGATGCAATTTCTGTGTTTCATCGTCAATAAGAATGTCCAAGGGATTCAGTAAACCTCAAGTGAAGCATCGGAATCCATAACTAGTGTCACAGGAATGGTTCAAATCATAGTCAGTAGGATGAGTCGGTCTTCATGTACTTAAGTCGGCATTGTGCCTTTTGTATTTAATTCCGATGCAATTTCTATGTTTCATCGTCAATATGAAGGTCCAAGGGATACAGTAAACATGAAGTAAAGCATCGGAATCTATAACTAGTGTCACAGGAATGGTTCAAACATAGACAGTAGGAAGAGGCATTCTTCTTGTACTTAAGTCGGCATTGTGCCTTTTGTATTTAATTCCGATGCAATTTCTGTGTTTCATCGTCAATAAGAAGGTCCAAGGGATACAGTAAACCTGAAGTGAAGCATCGGAAACTATAACTAGGGTCACGCTAATTTTTCAAAACAAAGTGAGTAAGAAGAGTCAGTCTTCTTGTCCTTATGTCGGCATTGTGCCCTTTGTATTTAATTCCGATGCAATTTCTGTGTTTCATCGTCAATAAGAAGGTCCAAGGTGTACAGTAAACCCGGAGTGTACCATCGAAATCAATAACTAGTGTCACAGAAATGGTTCAAAGCATAGACAGTAAGAAGAGTCAGTCTTCGTGTACTTAAGTCGGCATTTTGCCCTTTGTATTTTATTCCGATGCAATTTCTGTGTTTCATCGTCAATAAGAAGGACCAAGGGATACAGTAAACCTGAAGTGAATGATCGGAATCTATAACTAGTGTCACAGGAATGGTTCAGAACATAGTCAGTAAGAAGAGTCAGTCTTCATGTACTTATGTCAGCATTGTGCCTTTTCTATTTAATTCCGATGCAATTTCTGTGATTCATCGTCAATAACAAGGTCAAAGGGATACAGTAAACCTGGAGTGAACCATCGGAATCTATAACCAGAGTCAATGGAATGGTTCAAATCATAGACAGTAAGAAGAGTCAGTCTTCTTGTACTTAAGTCGGCATTGTGCCTTTTGTATTTAATTCCGATGCAATTTCTGTGTTTCATCGTCAAAAAGAAGGTCCAAGGGATACAGTAAAGCTGAAGTGAAGCATCGGAATCTATAACTAATGTCACAGGAATGGTTCAAAGCATAGACATTAAGATATGTCGGTCGCCTTGTACTTAAGTCGGCATTGTGCATTTTCTATTTCATTCCGATGCAATTTATGTGTTTCATCGTCAATAAGAAGTTCCGAGGGATACAGTAAACCTGAAGTGAAGCATCGGAATCTATAACTAGTGTCACAGGAATGGTTCAAAACGTAGACAGTAGGAAGAGTCAGTCTTCTTGTACTTAAGTCGGCATTGTGCCCTTTTGTATTTAATTTCGATGTAATTTCTGTGTTTCATCGTCAATAAGAAGGTCCAAGGGTTACAGTAAACCTGAAGTGAAGCATCGGAAGCTATAACTAGTGTCACAGGAATGGTTCAAAACTTAGTCAGCAAGAAGAGTCAGTCTTCTTGTACCCAAGTCGGCATTGTGCCCTTTGTGTTTAATTCCGATGCAATTTCTGTGTTTCGTCGTCAATAAGAAGGTCCAAGGGATACAGTAAACCTGAAGTGAAGCATCCGAATCTATAACTAGTGTCACAGGAATGGTTCAAAACATAGTCAGTAAAAAGAGTCAGTCTTCTTGTACTTCAGTCAGCATTGTGCCTTTTGTATTTAATTCCGAAGCAATTTCTGTGTTTCATCGTCAATAAGAAGGTCCAAGGGATACAGTAAACCTGAAATGAAGCATCGTAATCTATAACTAGTGTCACAGGAATGGTTCAAAAACGTAGACAGTAGGAAGAGTCAGTCTTCTTGTACTTAATTCGGCATTGTGCCTTTTGTATTTAATTCCGATGCAATTTCTGTGTTTCATCGTCAATAAGAAGGTCAGAGGGATACAGTAAACCTGAAGTGAAGCATCGGAATCCTAAACTAGTGTCACAGGAATTATTGAAAACATAGACAGTAGGAAGAATCAGTCTATTTGTACATAAGTCGGCATTGTGCCTTTTGTATTTAATTCCGATGCAATTTCTGTGTTTCATCGTCAATAAGAATGTCCACGGTATACAGTAAACCTGAAGTGAAGCATCGGAATCTATAACTAGTGTCACAGGAATGGTTCAAAACATAGACAGGAAGAAGAGTCAGTATTCGTGTACTTAAGTCGGCATTTTGCCTTTTGTATTTAACTACGATTCAATTTCTGTGTTTCATCGTCAATAAGAAGGTCCAAGGGATACAGTAAACCGGAAGTGAAGCATCGGAATCTATAACTAGTGTCACAGGAATGGTTCAAAGCATAGTAAGAAGAGTCAACCTTCTTGTACTTAAGTCGGCACTGTGCCTTTTGTATTTAATTCCGATGCAATTTCTGTGTTTCATCGTCAATAAAAAGGTCCAAGGGAAACAGTAAACCTGAAGTGAAGCATCAGAATCCAAAACTAGTGCCACAGGAATGGTTCAAACCATAGACAGTAGGCAGAGTCAGTCTTCTTGTACTTAAGTCGGCATTGTGCCTTTTGTATTTACTTCCGATGCAATTTCTGTGTTTCATCGTCAATAAGAAGGTCCAAGGGATACAGTAAACCTGAGGTGTGGCATCGGAATCTATAACTAGTGTCACAGGAATGGTTCAAAGCATAGTCAGTAAGAAGAGTCAGTCTTCTTGTACTTAAGTCTGCATTGTTCCTCTTGTATTTAATTCCGATGCAATTTCTGTGTTTCATCGTCAATAAGAATGTCCAAGGGATTCAGTAAACCTCAAGTGAAGCATCGGAATCCATAACTAGTGTCACAGGAATGGTTCAAATCATAGTCAGTAGGATGAGTCGGTCTTCATGTACTTAAGTCGGCATTGTGCCTTTTGTATTTAATTCCGATGCAATTTCTATGTTTCATCGTCAATATGAAGGTCCAAGGGATACAGTAAACATGAAGTAAAGCATCGGAATCTATAACTAGTGTCACAGGAATGGTTCAAACATAGACAGTAGGAAGAGGCATTCTTCTTGTACTTAAGTCGGCATTGTGCCTTTTGTATTTAATTCCGATGCAATTTCTGTGTTTCATCGTCAATAAGAAGGTCCAAGGGATACAGTAAACCTGAAGTGAAGCATCGGAAACTATAACTAGGGTCACGCTAATTTTTCAAAACAAAGTGAGTAAGAAGAGTCAGTCTTCTTGTCCTTATGTCGGCATTGTGCCCTTTGTATTTAATTCCGATGCAATTTCTGTGTTTCATCGTCAATAAGAAGGTCCAAGGTGTACAGTAAACCCGGAGTGTACCATCGAAATCAATAACTAGTGTCACAGAAATGGTTCAAAGCATAGACAGTAAGAAGAGTCAGTCTTCGTGTACTTAAGTCGGCATTTTGCCCTTTGTATTTAATTCCGATGCAATTTCTGTGTTTCATCGTCAATAAGAAGGACCAAGGGATACAGTAAACCTGAAGTGAATGATCGGAATCTATAACTAGTGTCACAGGAATGGTTCAGAACATAGTCAGTAAGAAGAGTCAGTCTTCATGTACTTATGTCAGCATTGTGCCTTTTCTATTTAATTCCGATGCAATTTCTGTGATTCATCGTCAATAACAAGGTCAAAGGGATACAGTAAACCTGGAGTGAACCATCGGAATCTATAACCAGAGTCAATGGAATGGTTCAAATCATAGACAGTAAGAAGAGTCAGTCTTCTTGTACTTAAGTCGGCATTGTGCCTTTTGTATTTAATTCCGATGCAATTTCTGTGTTTCATCGTCAAAAAGAAGGTCCAAGGGATACAGTAAAGCTGAAGTGAAGCATCGGAATCTATAACTAGTGCCACAGGAATGGTTCAAAACATAGACAGTAGGAAGAGTCAGTCTTCTTGTACTTAAGTCGGCATTGTGCCTTTTGTATTTAATTCCTATGCAATTTCTGTGTTTCATCGTCAATAAGAAGATCCAAGGGATACAGTAAACCTGAAGTGAAGCATCGGAATCTACTACTAGTGTCACAGGAATGGTTCAAAACAAAGTCAGTAAGAAGAGTCAGTCTTCTTGTCCTTATGTCGGCATTGTGCCTTTTGTATTTAATTCCGATGCAATTTCTGTGTTTCATCGTCAATAACAAGGTCCAAGGGATACAGTTAACCTGGAGTGTAGCATCGGAATCTATAACTAGTGTCACAGGAATGGTTCAAATCGTAGTCAGTAAAAAGAGTCAGTCTTCTTGTACTTAAGTCGGCATTGTGACTTTTGTATTTAATTCCGAAGCAATTTCTGTGTTTCATCTTCAATAAGAAGGTCCAAGGGATACAGTAAACCTGAAGTGAAGCATCGGAATCTATTACTAGTGTCACAGGAATGGTTCAATGCATGGACAGTAAGAAAAGTCAGTCGTCTTGTACTTAAGTCCCTATTGTGCAATTTCTATTTAATTCCGATGCAATTTCTGTGTTGCATCGTCAATAAGAAGGTTCAAGGGATACAGTAAACTTGAAGTGAAGCATTGGAATCTATAACTAGTGTCACAGGAAGCTTTCAAAACATAGTCAGTAAGAAGAGTCAGTCATCTTGTACTTAACTCGGCATTGTGCCTTTTCTATTTAATTCCGATGCAATTTCTGTGTTTCATCGTCAATAAGAAGATCAGAGGGGTACAGTAAACCTGAAGTGAAGCATCGGAATCTATAACTAGTGTCACAGGATGTTTCAAAGCATAGTCAGTAAGAAGAGTCAGTCTTCTTGTACTTAAGTCTGCATTGTGCCTCTTGTATTTAATTCCGATGCAATTTCTGTGTTTCATCGTCAATAAGAATGTCCAAGGGATTCAGTAAACCTCAAGTGAAGCATCGGAATCTATAACTAGTGTCACAGGAATGGTTCAAATCATAGTCAGTAGGATGAGTCGGTCTTCATGTACTTAAGTCGGCATTGTGCCTTTTGTATTTAATTCCGATGCAATTTCTATGTTTCATCGTCAATAAGAAGGTCCAAGGGATACAGTAAACATGAAGTAAAGCATCGGAATCTATAACTAGTGTCACAGGAATGGTTCAAACATAGACAGTAGGAAGAGGCAGTCTTCTTGTACTTAAGTCGGCATTGTGCCTTTTGTATTTAATTCCGATGCAATTTCTGTGTTTCATCGTCAATAACAAGGTCCAAGGGATACAGTAAACCTGGAGTGTAGCATCGGAATCTATAACTAGTGTCACAGGAATGGTTCAAATCATAGTCAGTAGGATGAGTCGGTCTTCATGTACTTAGTAGTCGGCATTGTGCCTTTTGTATTTAATTCCGATGCAATTTCTATGTTTCATCGTCAATAAGAAGGTCCAAGGGGTACAGTAAACATGAAGTAAAGCATCGGAATCTAGAACTAGTGTCACAGGAATGGTTCAAACATAGGCAGTAGGAAGAGGCAGTCTTCTTGTACTTAAGTCGGCATTGTGACTTTTGTATTTAATTCGGATGCAATTTCTGTGTTTCATCGTCAAAAAGAAGGTCCAAGGGATACAGTAAACCTGAAGTGAAGCATCGGAATCTATAACTAGTGCCACAGGAATGGTTCAAAACATAGACAGTAGGAAGAGTCAGTCTTCTTGTACTTAAGTCGGCATTGTGCCTTTTGTATTTAATTCCGATGCAATTTCTGTGTTTCATCGTCCATAAGAAGGTTCAAGGGATACAGTAAACCTGAAGTTAAGCATCGGAATCTACTACTAGTGTCACAGGAATGGTTCAAAGCAAAGTCAGTCAGAAGAGTCAGTCTTCTTGTACTTAAGTCGGCATTGTGCCTTTTGTATTTAATTCCGATGCAATTTCTGTGTTTCATCGTCAATAAGAAGGTCAGAGGGATACTGTAAACCTGAAGTGAGCATCGGAATCTATAACTAGTCTCACAGGAATTATTCAAAACATAGTCAGTAAGAAGAGTCAGTCTTTTTATACTTAAGTCAGCACTGTGACTTTTGTGTTTAATTCCGATGCAATTTCTGTGTTGCATCGCCAATAAGAAGGTCCAAGGGATACAGTAAACCTGAAGTGAAGCATTGGGATCTATAACTAGTGTCACAGGAATGGTTCAAAACATAGACAGTAAGAAGAGTCAGTCATCTTGTACTTAACTCGGCATTGTGCCTTTTCTATTTAATTCCGATGCAATTTCTGTGTTTCATCGTCAATAAGAAGATCAGAGGGGTACAGTAAACCTGAAGTGAAGCATCGGAATCTATAACTAGTGTCACAGGAATGGTTCAAAGCATTGACGGTAGGAAGAGTCAGTCTTCTTGTACTTAAGTCGGCATAGTACCTTTTTCATTTAATTCCGATGCAATTTCTGTGTTTCATCGTCAATACGAAGGTCCAAGGGATACAGTAAACATGAAGTGAAGCATCGGAAGCTATAACTAGGGTCACAGGAATTGTTCAAAACATAGACAGTAGGAGGAGTTAGTCATCTTGTACTTAAGTCGGCATTGTGCCTTTTGTATTTAATTCCGATGCAATTTCTGTATTTCTTCGTCAATAAGAAGGTCCAAGGGATACAGTAAACCTGAAGTGAAGCATCGCAATAATCTATAACTAGTGTCACAGGAATGGTTCAAAACATAGTCAGTAAAAAGAGTCAGTCTTCTTGTACTTATGTCAGCATTGTGCCTTTTGTATTTAATTCCGATGCAATTTCTGTGTTTCGTCGTCAATAAGAAGGTCCAAGGGATACAGTAAACCCGAAGTTAAGCATCGGAATCTATAATTAGTGTCACAGGAATTGTTCAAATGATAGACAGTAAGAAGAGTCAGTCTTCTTGTACTTAAGTCGCCATTGTGGCCTTTGTATTTAATTCCGATGCAATTTCTGTGTTTCATCGTCAATAAGAAGGTCCAAGGGATACAGTAAACCTGAAGTGAAGCATCGGAATCTATAACTAATGTCACAGGAATGGTTCAAAGCATAGACAGTAAGATATGTCAGTCGCCTTGTACGTAAGTCGGCATTGTGCATTCTCTATTTCATTCCGATGCAATTTATGTGTTTCATCGTCAATAAGAAGTTCAGAGGGATACAGTTAACCTGAAGTGAAGCATCGGAATCTATAACTAGTGTCACAGGAACTGCGTTCGATACAGTTCCGCACTGTCGCCTGATAAACAAAGTAAGAGCCTACGGAATATCAGACCAGCTGTGTGGCTGGATTGAAGAGTTTTTAGCAAACAGAACACAGCATGTTGTTATCAATGGAGAGACGTCTACAGACGTTAAAGTAACCTCTGGCGTGCCACAGGGGAGTGTTATGGGACCATTGCTTTTCACAATATATATAAATGACTTAGTAGATAGTGTCGGAAGTTCCATGCGGCTTTTCGCGGATGATGCTGTAGTATACAGAGAAGTTGCTGCATTAGAAAATTGTAGCGAAATACAGGAAGATCTGCAGCGGATAGGCACTTGGTGCAGGGAGTGGCAACTGACCCTTAACATAGACAAATGTAATATATTGCGAATACATAGAAAGAAGGATCCTTTATTGTATGATTATATGATAGCAGAACAAACACTGGTAGCAGTTACTTCTGTAAAATATCTGGGAGTATGCGTACGGAACGATTTGAAGTGGAATGATCATATAAAACTAATTGTTGGTAAGGCGGGTACCAGGTTGAGATTCATTGGGAGAGTGCTTAGAAAATGTAGTCCATCAACAAAGGAGGTGGCTTACAAAACACTCGTTCGACCTATACTTGAGTGTTGCTCATCAGTGTGGGATCCGTACCAGGTCGGGTTGACGGAGGAGATAGAGAAGATCCAAAGAAGAGCGGCGCGTTTCGTCACTGGGTTATTTGGTAACCGTGATAGCGTTACGGAGATGTTTAATAAACTCAAGTGGCAGACTCTGCAAGAGAGGCGCTCTGCATCGCGGTGTAGCTTGCTCGCCAGGTTTCGAGAGGGTGCGTTTCTGGATGAGGTATCGAATATATTGCTTCCCCCTACTTATACTTCCCGAGGAGATCACGAATGTAAAATTAGAGAGATTAGAGCGCGCACGGAGGCTTTCAGACAGTCGTTCTTCCCGCGAACCATACGCGACTGGAACAGGAAAGGGAGGTAATGACAGTGGCACGTAAAGTGCCCTCCGCCACACACCGTTGGGTGGCTTGCGAAGTATCAATGTAGATGTAGATGTAGATGTAGACAGTAGGAAGAGTCAGTCTTCTAGTACTTAAGTCGGCATTGTGCCTTTTGTATTCAATTCCGATGCAATTTCTGTGTTTCATCGTCAATAAGAAGGTCCAAGGGTTACAGTAAACCTGAAGTGATGCATCGGAAGCTATAACTAGTGTCACAGGAATGGTTCAAAACTTTGTCAGTAAGAAGAGTCAGTCTTCTTGTACTTAAGTCGGCATTGTGCACTTTGTGTTTAATTCCGATGCAATTTCTGTGTTTCGTCGTCAATAAGAAGGTCCAAGGGATACAGTAAACCTGAAGTGAAGCATCCGAATCTATAACAAGTGTCACAGGAATGGTTCAAAACATAGTCAGTAAAAAGAGTCAGTCTTCTTGTACTTCAGTCAGCATTGTGCCTTTTGTATTTAATTCCGAAGCAATTTCTGTGTTTCATCGTCAATAAGAACGTCCAAGGGATACAGTAAACCTGAAATGAAGCATCGTAATCTATAACTAGTGTCACAGGAATGGTTCAAAAACGTAGACAGTAGGAAGAGTCAGTCTTCTTGTACTTAAGTCGGCATTGTGCCTTTTGTATTTAATTCCGATGCATTTTCTGTGTTTCACCGTCAATAAGAAGGTCAACGGTATACAGTAAACCTGAAGTGAACAATCGGAATCTATAACTAGTGTCACAGGAATGGTTCAAAACATAGACAGGAAGAAGAGTCAGTCTTCGTGTACTTAAGTCGGCATTTTGCCTTTTGTATTTAACTCCGATTCAATTTCTGTGTTTCATCGTCAATAAGAAGGTCCAAGGGATACAGTAAACCTGAAGTGAAGCATCGGAATCTATAACTAGTGTCACAGGAATGGTTCAAAGCATAGTAAGAAGAGTCAGTCTTCTTGTACTTAAGTCGGCATTGTGCCTTTTGTATTTAATTCCGATGCAATTTCTGTGTTTCATCGTCAATAAGAAGGTCCAATGCATACAGTAAACCTGGAGTGAAGCATCGGAGTCTATAACTAATGTCGCAGGAATGGTTTAAATCCTAGACAGTAAGAAGAGTCAGTCTTCTTGTCCTTATGTCGGCATTGTGCCCTTTGTATTTAATTCCGATGCAATTTCTGTGTTTCATCGTCAATAAGAAGATCCAAGGTATACAGTAAACCCGGAGTGTACCATCGAAATCTATAACTAGTGTCACAGAAATGGTTCAAAGCATAGACAGTAAGAAGAGTCAGTCTTCGTGTACTTAAGTCGGCATTTTGCATTTTGTATATAATTCCGATGCAATTTCTGTGTTTCATCGTCAATAAGAAGGACCAAGGGATACAGTAAACCTGAAGTGAATCAACGGAATCTATAACTAGTGTCACAGGAATGGTTCAGAACATAGTCAGTAAGAAGAGTCAGTCTTCTTGTACTTATGTCAGCATTGTGCCTTTTCTATTTAATTCCGATGCGATTTCTGTGTTTCATCGTCAATAACAAGGTCAAAGAGATACAGTAAACCTGGAGTGAACCATCGGAATCTATAACTAGAGTCAATGGAATTTTTGAAATCATAGACAGTAAGAAAAGTCAGTCTTCTTGTACTTAAGTCGGCATTGTGCCTTTTGTATTTAATTCCGATGCAATTTCTGTGTTTCATCATCAAAAAGAAGGTCCAAGGGATACAGTAAACCTGAAGTGAAGCATCGGAATCTATAACTAGTGTCACAGGAATGGTTCAAAACATTGACAGTAGGAAGAGTCAGTCTTCTTGTACTTAAGTCGGCATAGTACCTTTTTTATTTAATTCCGATGCAATTTCTGTGTTTCATTGTCAATACGAAGGTCCAAGGGATACAGTAAACATGAAGTGAAGCATCGGAAGCTATAACTAGGGTCACAGGAATGGTTCAAAACATAGACAGTAAGATATGTGAGTCACCTTGTACTTAAGTCGGCATTGTGCATTTTCTATTTAAGTCCGATACAATTTATGTGTTTCATCGTCAATAAGAAGGTCCGAGGGATACAGTAAACCTGAAGTGAAGCATCCGAATCTATAACTAGTGTCACAGGAATGGTTCAAAGCATAATCAGTAAGAAGAGTCAGTCTTCTTGTACTTAAGACGGCAATGTGACTTTTCTATTTAATTCCGATGCAATTTCTGTGATTCATCGTCAATACGAAGGTCCAAGGGATACAGTAAACCTGAAGTGAAGCATCGGAATCTATAACTAATGTCACAGGAATGGTTCAAAGCATAGACAGTAAGATATGTCAGTCGCCTTGTACGTATGTCGGCATTGTGCATTCTCTATTTCATTCCGATGCAATTTATGTGTTTCATCGTCAATAAGAAGTTCAGAGGGATACAGTAAACCTGAAGTGAAGCATCGGAATCTATAACTAGTGTCACAGGAATGGTTCAAAACGTAGACAGTAGGAAGAGTCAGTCTTCTTGTACTTAAGTCGGCATTGTGCCTTTTGTATTTAATTCCGATGCAATTTCTGTGTTTCATCGTCAATAAGAAGGTCCAAGGGTTACATTAAACCTGAAGTGAAGCATCGGAAGCTATAACTAGTGTCACAGGAATGGTTCAAAACTTAGTCAGTAAGAAGAGTCAGTCTTCTTGTACTTAAGGCGGCAATATAAATTTTCTATTTAACCCCGATGCAATTTCTGTGTTTCATCGTCAATAACAAGGTCCAAGGGATACAGTAAACATGAAGTAAAGCATCGGAATCTATAACTAGTGTCACAGGAATGGCTCAAACATAGACGGTAGGGAGAGGCAGTCTTCTTGTACTTACGTCGGCATTGTGCCTTTTGTATTTAATTCCGATGCAATATCTGTGTTTCATCTTCAATAAGAAGGTCAGATTGATACAGTGAACCTGAAGTGAAGCATCGGAATTTATAGCTAGTGTCACAGGAATGGTTCAAAACATAGTCAGTAAGAAGTGTCAGTCTTCTTGTACTTAAGTCGGCATTGTGCCTTTTGTATTTAATTCCGATGCAATTTCTGTGTTTCATCGTCAATAAGAAGGTCCAATGCATACAGTAAACCTGGAGTGAAGCATCGGAGTCTATAACTAATGTCGCAGGAATGGTTTAAAACCTAGACAGTAAGAAGAGTCAGTCTTCTTGTCCTTATGTCGGCATTGTGCCCTTTGTATTTAATTCCGATGCAATTTCTGTGTTTCATCGTCAATAAGAAGATCCAAGGTATACAGTAAACCCGGAGTGTACCATCGAAATCTATAACTAGTGTCACAGAAATGGTTCAAAGCATAGACAGTAAGAAGAGTCAGTCTTCGTGTACTTAAGTCGGCATTTAGCATTTTGTATTTAATTCCGATGCAATTTCTGTGTTTCATCGTCAATAAGAAGGACCAAGGGATACAGTAAACCTGAAGTGAATCAACGGAATCTATAACTAGTGTCACAGGAATGGTTCAGAACATAGTCAGTAAGAAGAGTCAGTCTTCTTGTACTTATGTCAGCATTGTGCCTTTTCTATTTAATTCCGATGCAATTTCTGTGTTTCATCGTCAATAACAAGGTCAAAGAGATACAGTAAACCTGGAGTGAACCATCGGAATGTATAACTAGAGACAATGGAATTTTTCAAATCATAGACAGTAAGAAAAGTCAGTCTTCTTGTACTTAAGTCGGCATTGTGCCTTTTGTATTTAATTCCGATGCAATTTCTGTGTTTCATCATCAAAAAGAAGGTCCAAGGGATACAGTAAACCTGAAGTGAAGCATCGGAATCTATAACTAGTGCCACAGGAATGGTTCAAAACATAGACAGTAGGAAGAGTCAGTCTTCTTGTACTTGAGTCGGCATTGTGCCTTTTGTATTTAATTCCGATGCAATTTCTATGTTTCATCGTAAATAAGAAGGTCCAAGGGATACAGTAAACCTGAAGTGAAGCATCGTAATCTATAACTAGTGTCACAGGAATGGTTCAAAGCATAGTAAGAAGAGTCAGTCTTCTTGTACTTAAGTCGGCATTGTGCCTTTTGTATTTAATTCCGATGCAATTTCTGTGTTTCATCGTCAACAAAAAGGTCCAAGGGAAACAGTAAACCTGAAGTGAAGCATCGGAATCCAAAACTAGTGTCACAGGAATGGTTCAAACCATAGACAGTAGGAAGAGTCAGTCTTCTTGTACTTAAGTCGGCATTGTGCCTTTTGTATTTACTTCCGATGCAATTTCTGTGTTTCATCGTCACTAAGAAGGTCCAAGGGATACAGTAAACCTGAGGTGAAGCATCGGAATCTATAACTAGTGTCACAGGAATGGTTCAAAGCATAGTCAGTAAGAAGAGTCAGTCTTCTTGTACTTAAGGCGGCAATATAAATTTTCTATTTAACCCCGATGCAATTTCTGTGTTTCATCGTCAATAACAAGGTCCAAGGGATACAGTAAACATGAAGTAAAGCATCGGAATCTATAACTAGTGTCACAGGAATGGCTCAAACATAGACGGTAGGAAGAGGCAGTCTTCTTGTACTTAAGTCGGCATTGTGCCTTTTGTATTTAATTCCGATGCAATATCTGTGTTTCTTCGTCAATAAGAAGGTCAGATTGATACAGTGAACCTGAAGTGAAGCATCGGAATTTATAGCTAGTGTCACAGGAATGGTTCAAAACATAGTCAGTAAGAAGTGTCAGTCTTCTTGTACTTAAGTCGGCATTGTGCCTTTTGTATTTAATTCCGATGCAATTTCTGTGTTTCATCGTCAATAAGAAGGTCCAATGCATACAGTAAACCTGGAGTGAAGCATCGGAGTCTATAACTAATGTCGCAGGAATGGTTTAAAACCTAGACAGTAAGAAGAGTCAGTCTTCTTGTCCTTATGTCGGCATTGTGCCCTTTGTATTTAATTCCGATGCAATTTCTGTGTTTCATCGTCAATAAGAAGGTCAAAGAGATACAGTAAACCTGAAGTGAATCAACGGAATCTATAACTAGTGTCACAGGAATGGTTCAGAACATAGTCAGTAAGAAGAGTCAGCCTTCTTGTACTTATGTCAGCATTGTGCCTTTTCTATTTAATTCCGATGCAATTTCTGTGTTTCATCGTCAATAACAAGGTCAAAGAGATACAGTAAACCTGGAGTGAACCATCGGAATCTATAACTAGAGTCAATGGAATTTTTCAAATCATAGACAGCAAGAAAAGTCAGTCTTCTTGTACTTAAGTTGGCATTGTGCCTTTTGTATTTAATTCCGATGCAATTTCTGTGTTTCATCATCAAAAAGAAGGTCCAAGGGATACAGTAAACCTGAAGTGAAGCATCGGAATCTATAACTAGTGTCACAGGAATGGTTCAAACATTGACAGTAGGAAGAGTCAGTCTTCTTGTACTTAAGTCGGCATAGTACCTTTTTTATTTAATTCCGATGCAATTTCTGTGTTTCATCGTCAATACGAAGGTCCAAGGGATACAGTAAACATGAAGTGAAGCATCGGAAGCTGTAACTAGGGCCACAGGAATGGTTCAAATCATAGACAGTAAGAAGAGTCAATCTTCTTGTACTTAAGTCGGCATTGTGCCTTTTGTATTTAATTCCGATGCAATTTCTGTATTTCTTCGTCAATAAGAAGGTCCAAGGGATACAGTAAACCTGAAGTGAAGCATCGCAATAATCTATAACTAGTGTCACAGGAATGGTTCAAAACATTGTCAGTAGGAAGAGACGGTCTACATGCACTTATGTCGGCATTGGGCCTTTTATATTTAATTCCGTTGCAATTTCTGTGTTTCATCGTCAATAAGAAGGTCCAAGGGTTACAGTAAACCTCAAGTGAAGCATCGGAAGCTATAACTAGTGTCACAGGAATGGTTCAAAACATAGACTGTAGGAAGAGTTAGTCTTCTTGTACTTAAGTCGGCATTGTGCCTTTTGTATTTAATTCCGATGCAATTTCTGTTTTTCATCGTCAACAGGAAGATCAGAGGGAAACAGTAAACCTGAAGTGAAGCATCAGAATCTATAACTAGTGTCACAGGAATGGTTCAAATGATAGACAGTAAGAAGAGTCAGTCTTCTTGTACTTAAGACGGCAATGTGACTTTTCTATTTAATTCCGATGCAATTTCTGTGATTCATCGTGAATACGAAGGTCCAAGGGATACAGTAAACCTGAAGTGAAGCATCGGAATCTATAACTAATGTCACAGGAATGGTTCAAAGCATAGACAGTAAGATATGTCAGTCGCCTTGTACGTAAGTCGGCATTGTGCATTCTCTATTTCATTCCGATGCAATTTATGTGTTTCATCGTCAATAAGAATTTCAGAGGGATACAGTAAACCTGAAGTGAAGCATCGGAATCTATAACTAGTGTCACAGGAATGGTTCAAAACATTGTCAGTAGGAAGAGACGGTCTACATGCACTTATGTCGGCATTGGGCCTTTTATATTTAATTCCGTTGCAATTTCTGTGTTTCATCGTCAATAAGAAGGTCCAAGGGTTACAGTAAACCTCAAGTGAAGCATCGGAAGCTATAAGTAGTGTCACAGGAATGGTTCAAAACATAGACAGTAGGAAGAGTTAGTCTTCTTGTACTTAAGTCGGCATTGTGCCTTTTGTATTTAATTCCGATGCAATTTCTGTGTTTCATCGTCAATAACAAGGTCCAAGGGATACAGTAAACCTGAAGTGAAGCATCGGAATCTATAACTAATGTCACAGGAATGGTTCAAAACATAGACAGTAAGATATGTCAGTCACCTTGTACTTAATTCGGCATTGTGCATTTTCTATTTAATTCCGATACAATTTATGTGTTTCATCGTCAATAAGAAGGTCAGAGGGATACAGTAAACTTGATGTGAGCATCGGAATCTATAAATAGTGTCACAGGAATGGTTCAAAACTTAGTCAGTAAGAAGAGTCAGTCTTGTTGTACTTAAGTCGGCATTGTGACCTTTGTGTTTAATTCCGATTCAATTTCTGTGTTTCGTCGTCAATAAGAAGGTCCAAGGGATACAGTAAACCCGAAGTTAAGCATCGGAATCTATAATTAGTGTCACAGGAATGGTTCAAATGATAGACAGTAAGAAGAGTCAGTCTTCTTGTACTTAAGACGGCAATGTGACTTTTCTATTTAATTCCGATGCAATTTCTGTGATTCATCGTCAATACGAAGGTCCAAGGGATACAGTAAACCTGAAGTGAAGCATCGGAATCTATAACTAATGTCACAGGAATGGTTCAAAGCATAGACAGTAAGATATGTCAGTCGCCTTGTACGTAAGTCGGCATTGTGCATTCTCTATTTCATTCCGATGCAATTTATGTGTTTCATCGTCAATAAGAAGTTCAGAGGGATACAGTAAACCTGAAGTGAAGCATCGGAATCTATAACTAGTGTCACAGGAATGGTTCAAATCGTAGACAGTAGGAAGAGTCAGTCTTCTTGTACTTAAGTCGGCATTGTGCACTTGGATTTAATTCCGATGCAATTTCTGTGTTTCATCGTCAATAAGAAGGTCCAAGGGTTACAGTAAACCTGAAGTGAAGCATCGGAAGCTATAACTAGTGTCACAGGAATGGTTCAAAACTTAGTCAGTAAGAAGAGTCAGTCTTCTTGTACTTAAGTCGGCATTGTGCCCTTTGTGTTTAATTCCGATGCAATTTCTGTGTTTCGTCGTCAATAAGAAGGTCCAAGGGATACAGTAAACCTGAAGTGAAGCATCCGAATCTATAACTAGTGTCACAGGAATGGTTCAAAACATAGTCAGTAAAAAGAGTCAGTCTTCTTGTATTTCAGTCAGCATTGTGCATTTTGTATTTAATTCCGAAGCAATTTCTGTGTTTCATCGTCAATAAGAAGGTCCAAGGGATACAGTAAACCTGAAAAGAAGCATCGTAATCTATAACTAGTGTCACAGGAATGGTTCAAAAACGTAGACAGTAGAAAGAGTCAGTCTTCTTCTACTTAAGTCGGCATTGTGCCTTTTGTATTTAATTCCGATGCAATTTCTGTGTTTCATCGTCAATAAGAAGGTCAACGGTATACAGTAAACCTGAAGTGAACAAACGGAATCTATACCTAGTGTCACAGGAATGGTTCAAAACATAGACAGGAAGAAGAGTCAGTCTTCGTGTACTTAAGTCGGCATTTTGCCTTTTGTATTTAACTCCGATTCAATTTCTGTGTTTCATCGTCAATAACAAGGTCCAAGGGATACAGTAAACCTGAAGTGAAGCATCGGAATCTATAACTAGTGTCACAGGAATGGTTCAAAGCATAGTAAGAAGAGTCAGTCTTCTTGTACTTGAGTCGTCATTGTGCCTTTTTTATTTAATTCCGATGCAATTTCTGTGTTTCATCGTCAATAAAAAGGTCCAAGGGAAACAGTAAACCTGAAGTGAAGCATACGAATCCAAAACTAGTGTCACAGGAATGGTTCAAACCATAGACAGTAGGAAGAGTCAGTCTTCTTGTACTTAAGTCGGCATTGTGCCTTTTGTATTTACTTCCGATGCAATTTCTGTGTTTCATCGTCACTAAGGAGGTCCAAGGGATACAGTAAACCTGAGGTGAAGCATCGGAATCTATAACTAGTGTCACAGGAATGGTTCAAAGCATGGTCAGTAAGAAGAGTCAGTCTTCTTGTACTTAAGGCGGCAATATAAATTTGCTATTTAACCCCGATGCAATTTCTGTGTTTCATCGTCAATATCAAGGTCCAAGGGATACAGTAAACATGAAGTAAAGCATCGGAATCTATAACCAGTGTCAATGGAATGGCTCAAACATAGACGGTAGGAAGAGGCAGTCTTCGTGTACTTACGTCGGCATTGTGCCTTTTGTATTTAATTCCGATGCAATTTCTGTGTTTCATCGTCAATAAGAAGATCCAAGGTATACAGTAAACCCGGAGTGTACCATCGAAATCTATAACTAGTGTCACAGAAATGGTTCAAAGCATAGACAGTAAGAAGAGTCAGTCTTCGTGTACTTAAGTCGGCATTTTGCATTTTGTATTTAATTCCGATGCAATTTCTGTGTTTCATCGACAATAAGAAGGACCAAGGGATACAGTAAACCTGAAGTGAATCAACGGAATCTATAACTAGTGTCACAGGAATGGTTCAGAACATAGTCAGTAAGAAGAGTCAGTCTTCTTGTACTTATGTCAGCATTGTGCCTTTTCTATTTAATTCCGATGCAATTTCTGTGTTTCATCGTCAATAACAAGGTCAAAGAGATACAGTAAACCTGGAGTGAACCATCGGAATCTATAACTAGAGTCAATGGAATTTTTCAAATCATAGACAGTAAGAAAAGTCAGTCTTCTTGTACTTAAGTCGGCATTGTGCCTTTTGTATTTAATTCCGATGCAATTTCTGTGTTTCATCATCAAAAAGAAGGTCCAAGGGATACAGTAAACATGATGTGAAGCATCGGAAGCTGTAACTAGGGTCACAGGAATGGTTCAAAACATAGACAGTAAGAAGAGTCAATCTTCTTGTACTTAAGTCAGCATTGTGCCTTTTGTATTTAATTCCGATGCAATTTCTGTATTTCTTCGTCAATAAGAAGGTCCAAGGGATACAGTAAACCTGAAGTGAAGCATCGCAATAATCTATAACTAGTGTCACAGGAATGGTTCAAAACATTGTCAGTAGGAAGAGACGGTCTACATGCACTTATGTCGGCATTGGGCCTTTTATATTTAATTCCGTTGCAATTTCTGTGTTTCATCGTCAATAAGAAGGTCCAAGGGTTACAGTAAACCTCAAGTGAAGCATCGGAAGCTATAACTAGTGTCTCAGGAATGGTTCAAAACATAGACAGTAGGAAGAGTTAGTCTTCTTGTACTTAAGTCGGCATTGTGCCTTTTGTATTTAATTCCGATGCAATTTCTGTGTTTCATCGTCAATAACAAGGTCCAAGGGATACAGTAAACCTGAAGTGAAGCATCGGAATCTATAACTAATGTCACAGGAATGGTTCAAAACATAGACAGTAAGATATGTCAGTCACCTTGTACTTAATTCGGCATTGTGCATTTTCTATTTAATTCCGATACAATTTATGTGTTTCATCGTTAATAAGAAGGTCAGAGGGATACAGTAAACTTGATGTGAGCATCGGAATCTATAAATAGTGTCACAGGAATGGTTCAAAACTTAGTCAGTAAGAAGAGTCAGTCTTCTTGTACTTAAGTCGGCATTGTGACCTTTGTGTTTAATTCCGATTCAATTTCTGTGTTTCGTCGTCAATAAGAAGGTCCAAGGGATACAGTAAACCCGAAGTTAAGCATCGGAATCTATAATTAGTGTCACAGGAATGGTTCAAATGATAGACAGTAAGAAGAGTCAGTCTTCTTGTACTTAAGACGGCAATGTGACTTTTCTATTTAATTCCGATGCAATTTCTGTGATTCATCGTCAATACGAAGGTCCAAGGGATACAGTAAACCTGAAGTGAAGCATCGGAATCTATAACTAATGTCACAGGAATGGTTCAAAGCATAGACAGTAAGATATGTCAGTCGCCTTGTACGTAAGTCGGCATTGTGCATTCTGTATTTCATTCCGATGCAATTTATGTGTTTCATCGTCAATAAGAAGTTCAGAGGGATACAGTAAACCTGAAGTGAAGCATCGGAATCTATAACTAGTGTCACAGGAATGGTTCAAATCGTAGACAGTAGGAAGAGTCAGTCTTCTTGTACTTAAGTCGGCATTGTGCACTTGGATTTAATTCCGATGCAATTTCTGTGTTTCATCGTCAATAAGAAGGTCCAAGGGTTACAGTAAACCTGAAGTGAAGCATCGGAAGCTATAACTAGTGTCACAGGAATGGTTCAAAACTTAGTCAGTAAGAAGAGTCAGTCTTCTTGTACTTAAGTCGGCATTGTGCCCTTTGTGTTTAATTCCGATGCAATTTCTGTGTTTCGTCGTCAATAAGAAGGTCCAAGGGATACAGTAAACCTGAAGTGAAGCATCCGAATCTATAACTAGTGTCACAGGAATGGTTCAAATCATAGTCAGTAAAAAGAGTCAGTCTTCTTGTACTTAAGTCGGCATTGTGCCTTTTGTATTTAATTCCGAAGCAATTTCTGTGTTTAATCTACAATAAGAAGGTCCAAGGGATACAGTAAACCTGAAGTGAAGCATCGGAATCTATTACTAGTGTCACAGGAATGGTTCAATACATAGACAGTAGGAAAAGTCAGTCGTCTTGTACTTAAGTCCCCATTGTGCATTTTCTATTTAATTCCGATGCAATTTCTGTGTTTCATCGTCAATAAGATGGTCAGAGGGATACAGTAAACCTGAAGTGAAGCATCCGAATCTATAACTAGTGTCACAGGAATGGTTCAAAACATAGTCAGTAAGAAGAGTCAGTCTTCTTGTACCTAAGTCGGCATTGTGCCTTTTGTATTTAATTCCGATGCAATTTCTGTGTTTCATCGACAATAAGAAGGTCAGAGGGATACTGTAAACCTGAAGTGAGCATCGGAATCTATAACTAGTCTCACACGAATTATTCAAAACATAGTCAGTAAGAAGAGTCAGTCTTTTTGTACTTAAGTCAGCATTGTGACTTTTGTGTTTAATTCCGATGCAATTTCTGTGTTGCATCGTCAATAAGAAGGTCCAAGGGATACAGTAAACCTGAAGTGAAGCATTGGAATCTATAACTAGTGTCACAGGAATGGTTCAAAACATAGACAGTAAGAAGAGTCAGTCATCTTGTACTTAACTCGGCATTGTGCCTTTTCTATTTAATTCCGATGCTATTTCTGTGTTTCATCGTCAATAAGAAGATCAGAGGGGTACAGTAAACCTGAAGTGAAGCATCGGAATCTATAACTAGTGTCACAGGAATGGTTCAAAACATTGACAGTAGGAAGAGTCAGTCTTCTTGTACTTAAGTCGGCATAGTGCCTTTTGTATTTAATTCCGATGCAATTTCTGTGTTTCATCGTCAATAAGAAGGTCCAAGGGATACAGTAAACCTGAAGTGAAGCATCGGAATCTATAACTAATGTCACAGGAATGGTTCAAAACATAGACAGTAAGATATGTCAGTCGCCTTGTACTTAAGACGGCATTGTGCATTTTCTATTTAATTCCGATGCAATTTATGTGTTTCATCGTCAATAAGTAGGTCAGAGGGATACCGTAAACCTGAAGTGAAGCATCGAAATCTATAACTAGTGTCACAGGAATGGTCAAATCATAGACAGTAGGAAGAGTCAGTCTTCTTGTACATGAGTCGGCATTGTGCATTTTGTATTTAAATTTGGTGCAATTTCTGTGTTTCATCGTCAATATGAAGCTCAGAGGGATACAGTAAACTTGAAGTGAGCATCGAAATCTATAACTAGTGTCACAGGAATGGTTCAAAACATAGACAGTAAGAAGTGTCAGTCTTCTTGTACTTAAGTCGGCATTGTTCCTTTTCTATTTAAATCCGATGCAATATCTGTGTTTCATCGTCAATGAGAAGGTCCAAGGGATACAGTAAACTTGAAGTGATGCATCGGAATCTATAACTAGTGTCAGAGGAATGGTTCTAACCATAGTCAGTAAGAAGCGTTAGTCTTCTTGTACTTATGTCGGCATTGTGCCTTTTCTATTTGATTCTGATGCAGTGTCTGTGTTGCATCGTCAATAAGAAGGTCCAAGGGATACAGTAAACCTGTAGTGAAGCATCGGAATCTATAACTAGTGTGACAGGAATGGTTCAAAACATAAACAGTAAGAAGAGTCAGTCTTCTTGCAATTAATTAGGCATTGTTCCTTTTCTATTTAATTCCGATGCAATATCTGTATTTCATCGTCAATAAGAAGGTCCAAGGGATACAGTAAACCTGAAGTGAAGCATTGGAATCTTTAAGTAGTGTCGAAGGAATGGTTCAAAACATAGTTAGTAAGAAGCGTCAGTCTTCTTGTATTCAAGTCGGCATTGTGCCTTTTCTATTTCATTCTGATGCAATTCCTGTGCTTCATCGTCAATAAGAATGTCCAAGGGAAACAGTAAACCTGGAGTGAGGCACCGGAATCTATAACTAGTGTCACAGTAATGGTTCAAAACATAGACTGTAACAAGAGTCAGTCTTCTTGTACTGTAGTCGGCATTGTGCTTTTTTGTATTTTATTCCGATGCAATTTCTGCGTTTCATCGTCAATAAGAAGGTCAGAGGGATACAGTAAACCTGAAGTTAAGCATCGGAATCTATAACTAGTAGAACAGGAATGGTTCAAAATATAGACAGTAGGAAGAGTCGGTCTTCTAGTACTTAAGTAAGCGTTGTGGCTTTCCTATTTAATTCCGATGCAATTTCTGTGTTTCATCGTCAATAAGAAGGTCCAAAGGATAAATTAAACCTGAAGTGAAGCATCGGAAATTATAACTAGTGTCACAGGAATGGTTCAAAACATAGTCAGTAAGAAGAGTCAGTCTTCTTGTACTTAAGTCATCATTGTCCATTTTCTATTTAATTCTGATGCAATTTCTGTGTTTCATCGTCAATAAGAAGGTCAGAGGGATACAGTAAACCTGGAGTGAAGCATCGGAATCTATAACTAGGGTCACAGGAATGGTTCAAATCGTAGACAGTAAGAAGAGTCAGACTTCTTTTACTTAAGTCAGCATTGTGCCTTTTGTATTTAATTCTGATGCAATTTCCGTGTTTCATCGTCAATAAGAAGGTCCAAGGGATACAGTAAACCTGAAGTGAAGCATCGCAATCTATAACTAGTGTCACAGGAATGGTTCAAATCATAGTCAGCAACAAGAGTCAGTCTTCTTGTCCTTAAGTCGGCATTGTGCCTTTTGTATTTAATTCCGATGCAATTTCTGTGTTTCATCGGCAATAAGGTCAGAGGGATACAGTTAACCTGAAGTGAAGCAACGGAATCTATAACTAGTGTCACAGGAATGGTTCAAAACATAGACAGTAGGCAGAGTCAGTGTTCTTGTACTTAAGTCGGCATTGTGCCTTTTGTATTTAATTCCGATGCCATTTCTGTGTTTCATCAACAATAAGAAGGTCAGAGGGATACAGTAAACCTGAAGTGAAGCATCGGAATCCAAAACTAGTGTCACAGGAATGGTTCAAAACATAGACAGTAGGAAGAGTCGGTCTTCTTGTACTTAAGTCGGCATTGTGACTTTTCTATTTAATTCGATGCAATTTCTGTGTTTCGTCGTCAATAAGAACGTCCAAGGGATACAGTAAACCTGGAGTGAAGCATCGGAATCTATAACTAGTGTCACAGGAATGGTTCAAAACATAGGGAGTAAGAAGAGTCAGTCTTCTTGTACTTAAGTCGGCATTGTGCCTTTTCTATATAATTCCGATGCAAATTCTGTAGTTCATCGGCAATATGAAGGTCAGAGGGATACAATAAACCTGAAGTGAAGCATCGGAATCTATAACTAGTGTCACAGTAGGAACAGTATTTTTTTCTTGTCCTTAAGTCGGCATTGTGCCTTTTGTATTTAATTCCGACGCAATTTCTGTGTTTCATCGTCAATAAGAAGGTCCAATGGATACAGTAAACCTGAAGTGAAGCATCGGAATCTATAACTAGTGTCACAGGAATGGTTCAAACATAGACAGTAAGAAGAGTCAGTCTTCTTGTACTTAAGTCGGCATTGTGCCTTTTGTATTTAATTCCGATGCAATTTGTGTGTTTCATCGTCAATAAGAAGGTCCAAGGTATACAGTAAACCTGAAGTGAAGCATCGCAATCTATAACTAGTGTCACAGGAATGGTTCAAATCATAGTCAGCAACAAGAGTCAGTCTTTTGCCCTTAAGTCGGCATTGTGCCTTTTGTATTTAATTCCGATGCAATTTCTGTGTTTCATCGGCAATAAGGTCAGAGGGATACAGTTAACCTGAAGTGAAGCAACGGAATCTATAACTAGTGTCACAGGAATGGTTCAAAACATAGACAGTAGGAAGAGTCAGTCTTCTTGTACGTAAGTCGGCATTGTGCCTTTTGTATTTAATTCCGATGCCATTTCTGAGTTTCATCAACAATAAGAAGGTCAGAGGGATACAGTAAACCTGAAGTGAAGCATCGGAATCCAAAACTAGTGTCACAGGAATGGTTCAAAGCATAGACAGTAGGAAGAGTCAGTCTTCTTGTACTTAAGTCGGCATTGTGCCTTTTCTATTTAATTCCGATGCAATTTCTGTGTTTCGTCGTCAATAAGAACGTCCAAGAGATACAGTAAACCTGGAGTGAAGCATCGGAATCTATAACTAGTGTCACAGGAATGGTTCAAAACATAGGGAGTAAGAAGAGTCAGTCTTCTTGTACTTAAGTCGGCATTGTGCCTTTTCTATATAATTCCGATGCAAATTCTGTAGTTCATCGGCAATATGAAGGTCAGAGGGATACAATAAACCTGAAGTGAAGCATCGGAATCTATAACTAGTGTCACAGTAGGAACAGTATGTCTTCTTGTCCTTAAGTCGGCATTGTGCCTTTTGTATTTAATTCCGACGCAATTTCTGTGTTTCATCGTCAGTAAGAAGGTCCAAGGGATACAGTAAACCTGAAGTGAAGCATCGGAATCTATAACTAGTGTCACAGGAATGGTTCAAAACATAGACAGTAAGAAGAGTCAGTCTTCTTGTACTGAAGTCGGCATTGTGCCTTTTGAATTGAATTCGGATGCTATTTCTGTGTTTCATCGTCAATAAGAAGGTCAGAGGGATACAGTAAACCCGAAGTGAAACATCGTAATCTATAACTAGTGTCACAGGAATGGTTCAAATCATAGTCAGTAAGAAGAGTCAGTCTTCTTGTCCTTAAGTCGGCATTGTGCCTTTTGTATTTAATTCCTATGCAATATCTGTGTTTCATCGTCAATAAGAAGGTCCAAGGGATACAGTAAACCTGAAGTGAAGCATTGGAAACTATAACTAGTGTCTCAGGTATGGTTCAAAACATGGACGGTAAGAAGAGTCAGTCTTCTTGTACTTAAGTCGGCATTGTGCCTTTTGTATTTAATTCCGATGCAATTTCTGTGTTTCATCGTCAATAATAATGTCCAAGGGATACAGTGAACATGAAGTGAAAAATCGAAAACTATAACTAGTGTCACAGGAATGGTTCAAAACATAGACACGAAGAAGAGTCAGTCTTCTTGTACTTAAGTCGGCATTGTGCCTTTTGTATTTAATTCTGATGCAATTTCTGTGTTTCATCGTCAATACGTAGGTCCAAGGGATACAGTTAACCTGAAGTGAAGCATCGGAATCTATAACTAATGTCACAGGAGTGGTTCAAAACATAGACAGTAAGATATGTCAGTCGCCTTGTACTTAAGTCGGCATTGTGCATTTTATATTTAATTCCGATGCAATTTCTGTGTTTCATCATCAATAAGAAGGTCAGAGGGATACAGTAAACCTGAAGTGAAGTATCCGAATCTAAAAGTCGTCTCACAGGAAAGGTTCACAACATAGACAGTAAGAAGTGTCAGCCTTATTGTACTTAAGTCGGCTTGTGCCTTTTGTGTTTGATTCCGATGCAATCTCTGTGTTTCATCGTGAATACGAAGCTCCAAGGGGTACAGTCAACCTGAGGTGAAGTATCGAGATCTATTACTGGTCTCATAGGAGAGATTCAAAACATAGACAGTAACAAGAGCCATTCTTCTTGTACTTAAGTTGGCATTGTGCCTTTTGCATTTAATTCCAATGCAATTTCTGTGTTTCATCGTCAATATGTAGGTCCAAGGAATACAGTAAACATCAAGTGA
This sequence comes from Schistocerca piceifrons, assembly GCF_021461385.2. Classification (NCBI taxonomy): domain Eukaryota; kingdom Metazoa; phylum Arthropoda; class Insecta; order Orthoptera; family Acrididae; genus Schistocerca; species Schistocerca piceifrons. The sequence goes on along the minus strand of NW_025728135.1, from coordinate 200,696 downwards.
AGCATCGGAATCTATAACTAGTGTCACAGGAATGGTTCAAAGTATAGACAGTAAGAAGAGTCAGTCTTCTTGTACTTAAGTCAGCATTGTGCCTTTTGTATTTAATTCCGATGCAATTTCTGTGTTTCATCGTCAATAAGAAGGTCCAAGGGATACAATAAACCTGGAGTGAAGCATCGGAATCTATAACTAGAGTCACAGGAATGGTTCAAAACATAGACAGTAAGAAGAGTCAGTCTTCTTGTACTTAAGTCGGCATTGTGCCTTTTGTATTTAATTCCGATGCAATTTCTGTGTTTCATCGTCAATAAGAAGGTCCAAGGGATACAATACACCTGGAGTGAAGCATCGGAATCTATAACTAGAGTCAACAGGAATGGTTCAAAACATAGACAGTAAGAAGAGTCAGTCTTCTTGTACTTAAGTCTGCATTGTGACATTTGTATTTAAATCCGATGGGATTTCTGTGTTTCATCGTCAATACGAAGGTCCAAGGGACACAGTAAACTATAAGTGAAGCATCGCAATCTATAACAAGTGTCACAGGAATGGTTCAAAACATAGTCAGTTAGAAGAGTCAGTCTTCTTGTACTTTATTCGGCATTGTGCCTTTTGTATTTAATTCCGATGCAATTTCTGTGTTTCATTGTCAATAAGAAGGTCCAAGGTATACAGTTAACCTGAAGTGAAGCATCGGAATCTATAACTAATGTCACAGGAATGGTTCAAAACATAGACAGTAAGGTATGTCAGGCGCCTTGTACTTAAGTCGGCATTGTGCATTTTCTATTTAATTCCGATGCAATTTCTGTGTTTCATCATCAATAAGAAGGTCAGAGGGATACAGTAAACCTGAAGTGAAGCATCGGAATCTATAACTAGTGTCACAGGAATGGTTCAAAACATAGACAGTAAGAAGGGTCAGTCTTCTTGTACTTAAGTCGGCATTGTGCCTTTTGCATTATATTCCGATGCAATTTCTGTGTTTCATCGTCAATGAGAAGATCAGAGGGATACAGTAAACCTGAAGTAAAGCATCGGAATCTAGAACTAGTGTCAGAGGAATGGTTCAAAACATAGACAGTAGGAAGAGTCAGTCTTCTTGTACGTAAGTCGGCATTGTGCCTTTTGTATTTAATTCCGATGCCATTTCTGAGTTTCATCAACAATAAGAAGGTCAGAGGGATACAGTAAACCTGAAGTGAAGCATCGGAATCCAAAACTAGTGTCACAGGAATGGTTCAAAGCATAGACAGTAGGAAGAGTCAGTCTTTTTGTAGTTAAGTCGGCATTGTGCCTTTTCTATTTAATTCCGATGCAATTTCTGTGTTTCGTCATCAATAAGAACGTCCAAGGGATACAGTGAACCTGGAGTGAAGCATCGGAATCTATAACTAGTGTCACAGGAATGGTTCAAAACATAGGGAGTAAGAAGAGTCAGTCTTCTTGTACTTAAGTCGGCATTGTGCCTTTTCTATATAATTCCGATGCAAATTCTGTAGTTCATCGGCAAAATGAAGGTCAGAGGGATACAATAAACCTGAAGTGAAGCATCGGAATCTATAACTAGTGTCACAGTAGGAACAGTATGTCTTCTTGTCCTTAAGTCGGCATTGTGCCTTTTGTACTTAATTCCGACGCAATTTCTGTGTTTCATCGTCAATAAGAAGGTCCAAGGGATACAGTAAACCTGAAGTGATGCATCGGAATCTATAACTAGTGTCACAGGAATGGTTCAAAACATAGACAGTAAGAAGAGTCAGTCTTCTTGTACTGAAGTCGGCATTGTGCCTTTTGAATTGAATTCGGATGCAATTTCTGTGTTTCATCGTCAATAAGAAGGTCAGAGGGATACAGTAAACCCGAAGTGAAACATCGGAATCTATAACTAGTGTCACAGGAATGGTTCAAATCATAGTCAGTAAGAAGAGTCAGTCTTCTTGTCCTTAAGTCGGCATTGTGCCTTTTGTATTTAATTCCTATGCAATTTCTGTGTTTCATCGTCAATAAGAAGGTCCAAGGGATACAGTAAACCTGAAGTGAAGCATTGGAAACTATAACTAGTGTCTCAGGTATGGTTCAAAACATGGACGGTAAGAAGAGTCAGTCTTCTTGTACTTAAGTCGGCATTGTGCCTTTTGTATTTAATTCCGATGCAATTTCTGTGTTTCATCGTCAATAATAATGTCCAAGGGATACAGTGAACATGAAGTGAAAAATCGAAAACTATAACTAGTGTCACAGGAATGGTTCAAAACATAGACACTAAGAAGAGTCAGTCTTCTTGTACTTAAGTCGGCATTGTGCCTTTTGTATTTAATTCCGATGCAATTTCTCTGTTTCATCGTCAATACGTAGGTCCAAGGGATACAGTTAACCTGAAGTGAAGCATCGGAATCTATAACTAATGTCACAGGAGTGGTTCAAAACATAGACAGTAAGATATGTCAGTCGCCTTGTACTTAAGTCGGCATTGTGCATTTTATATTTAATTCCGATGCAATTTCTGTGTTTCATCATCAATAAGAAGGTCAGAGGGATACAGTAAACCTGAAGTGAAGGATCCGAATCTAAAAGTCGTCTCACAGGAAAGGTTCACAACATAGACAGTAAGAAGTGTCAGCCTTATTGTACTTAAGTCGGCTTGTGCCTTTTGTGTTTGATTCCGATGCAATCTCTGTGTTTCATCGTGAATACGAAGCTCCAAGGGGTACAGTCAACCTGAGGTGTAGTATCGAGATCTATTACTGGTCTCATAGGAGAGATTCAAAACATAGACAGTAACAAGAGCCATTCTTCTTGTATTTAAGTTGGCATTGTGCCTTTTGCATTTAATTCCAATGCAATTTCTGTGTTTCATCGTCAATATGTAGGTCCAAGGAATACAGTAAACATCAAGTGAAGCATCGGAATCTATAACTAGTGTCACAGGAATGGTTCAAAGTATAGACAGTAAGAAGAGTCAGTCTTCTTGTACTTAAGTCAGCATTGTGCCTTTTGTATTTAATTCCGATGCAATTTCTGTGTTTCATCGTCAATAAGAAGGTCCAAGGGATACAATAAACCTGGAGTGAAGCATCGGAATCTATAACTAGAGTCGCAGGAATGGTTCAAAAAAAAAACAGTAAGAAGAGTCAGTCTTCTTGTACTTAAGTCGGCATTGTGCCTTTTGTATTTAATTCCGATGCAATTTCTGTGTTTCATCGTCAATAAGAAGGTCCAAGGGATACAATAAACCTGGAGTGAAGCATCGGAATCTATAACTAGAGTCACAGGAATGGTTCAAAACATAGACAGTAAGAAGAGTCAGTCTTCTTGTACTTAAGTCTGCATTGTGACATTTGTATTTAAATCCGATGGGATTTCTGTGTTTCATCGTCAATACGAAGGTCCAAGGGACACAGTAAACCTGAAGTGAAGCATCGCAATCTATAACTAGTGTCACAGAAATGGTTCAAAACATAGACAGTAAGATATGTCAGTCCCCTTGTACTTAAGTCGGCATTGTGCATTTTCTATTTAATTCCGATGCAATTTCTGTGTTTCATCGTCAATAAGAAGGTCAGTGGGACACAGTAAACCTGAAGTTAAGCATCGCAATCTATAACAAGTGTCACAGGAATGGTTCAAAACATAGTCAGTAAGAAGAGTCAGTCTTCTTGTACTTTATTCGGCATTGTGCCTTTTGTATTTAATTCCGATGCAATTTCGGTGTTTCATTGTCAATAAGAAGGTCCAAGGTATACAGTTAACCTGAAGTGAAGCATCGGAATCTATAACTAATGTCACAGGAATGGTTCAAATCATAGACAGTAAGATATGTCAGGCGCCTTGTACTTAAGTCGGCATTGTGCATTTTCTATTTAATTCCGATGCAATTTCTGTGTTTCATCATCAATAAGAAGGTCAGAGGGATACAGTAAACCTGAAGTGAAGCATCGGAATCTATAACTAGTGTCACAGGAATGGTTCAAAACATAGACAGTAAGAAGGGTCAGTCTTCTTGTACTTAAGTCGGCATTGTGCCTTTTGCATTATATTCCGATGCAATTTCTATGTTTCATCGTCAATGAGAAGATCAGAGGGATACAGTAAACCTGAAGTAAAACATCGGAATCTAGAACTAGGGTCACAGGAATGGTTCAAAACATAGACAGTAGGAAGAGTCAGTCTTCTTGTACTTAAGTCGGCATTGTGCCTTTTGTGTTTAATTCCGATGCAATTTCTGTGTTTCATCGCCAATAAGAAGGTCCAAGGGGTACAGTAAACCTGAAGTGAAGCATCGGAATCTATAACTAGAGTCACAGGAATGGTTCAGAACATAGACAGTAAGAAAGGTCAGTCGTCTTGTACTTAACTCGGCATTGTGCCTTTTCTATTTAATTCGGATGCAATTTCTGTGTTTCATCGTCAATAGGAATGTCAGAGGGATACAGTAAACCTGAAGTGAAGCATCCGAATCTATAACAAGTGTCACAGGAATGGTTCAAACATAGTCAGTAAAAACAGTCAGTCTTCTTGTACTTAAGTCGGCGTTGTGCTTTTTTATTTAATTCCGATGAAATTTCTGTGTTTCATCGTCAATAAGAAGGTCAAGGGATACAGTAAACCTGAAGTGAAGCATCGGAATCTATAACTAGTGTCACAGGAACGGTTCTAATCATAGTCAGTACGAAGACTCAGTCTTTTTGTACTTAAGTCGGCATTGTGCCTTTTGTGTTTAATTCCGATGCAAATTCTGTGTTTCATCGTCAATAAAAAGGTCCAAGAGACACAGTAAACCTGAAGTGAAGCATCGGAATCTATAACTAGTGACACCGGAATGGTTCAAAACATAGACAGTAAGATGAGTCAGTCTTCTTGTACTTAAGTCGGCATTGTGCCTTTTGCATTATATTCCGATGCAATGTCTGTGTTTCATCGTCAATGAGAAGATCAGAGGGATACAGTAAACCTGAAGTAAAGCATCGGAATCTAGAACTAGTGTCACAGGAATGGTTCAAAACATAGACAGTAGGAAGAGTCAGTCTTCTTGTACTTAAGTCGGCATTGTGCCTTTTGTATTTAATTACGATGCAATTTCTGTGTTTCATCGTCAATAAGAAGGTCAGAGGGGTACAGTAAACCTGAAGTGAAGCATCGGAATCTATAACTAGTGTCACATAAATGGTTCAAAATATAGACAGTAAGAAGTGTCAGTCTTCTTGTACTTAAGTCGGCGTTGTGCCTTTTGTATTTAATTCCGATGCAATTTCTGTGATTCATCGTCAATAAGAAGGCCCAAGGGATACAGTAAACCTGAAGTGAAGCATCGCTCTCTATAACTAGTGTCACAGAAATGGTTCACAACATAGACAGTAGAAGAGTCAGTCATCTTGTACTTAAGTCGGCATTGTGCCTTTTGTATTTAATTCCGATGCAATTTCTGTGTTTCATCGTCAATAAGAAAGTCCAAGGGAAACAGTAAACCTGAAGTGAAGCATCGGAATCTATAACTAGTGTCACAGGAATGGTTCAAAACATAGTCAGCAACAAGAGTCAGTCTTCTTGTCCTTAAGTCGGCATTGTGCCTTTTGTATTTAATTCCGATGCAATTTCTGTGTTTCATCGGCAATAATGTCAGAGGGATACAGTTAACCTGAAGTGAAGCAACGGAATCTATAACGAGTGTCACAGGAATGGTTCAAAACATAGACAGTAGGAAGAGTCAGTCTTCTCGTACTTAAGTCGGCATTGTGCCTTTTGTATTTAATTCCGATGCCATTTCTGTGTTTCATCAACAATAAGAAGGTCAGAGGGATACAGTAAACCTGAAGTGAAGCATCGGAATCCAAAACTAGTGTCACAGGAATGGTTCAAAATAGACAGTAGGAAGAGTCAGTCTTCTTGTACTTAAGTCGGCATTGTGCCTTTTGTATTTAATTCCGATGCAATTTCTGTGTTTCATCGTCAATAAGAAGGTCCAAGGTATACAGTAAACCTGGTGTGAAGCATCGGAATCTATAACTAGTGTCACAGGAATGGTTCAAAACATAGGGAGTAAGAAGGGTCAGTCTTCTTGTACTTAAGTCGGCATTGTGCCTTTTCTATTTAATTCCGATTCCATTTCTGTGTTTCATCGGCAATATGAAGGTCAGAGGGATACAATAAACCTGAAGTGAAGCATCGGAATCTATAACTAGTGTCACAGTAAGAACAGTCAGTCTTCTTGTCCTTAAGTCGGCACTGTGCCTTTTGTATTTAATTCCGATGCAATTTCTGTGTTTCAACGTCAATAAGAAGGTCCAAGGGATACAGTAAACCTGAAGTGAAGCATCGGAATCTATAACTAGTGTCACAGGAATGGCTCAAAGCATAGACAGTAAGAAGAGACAGTCTTCTTGTACTGAAGTCGGCAATGTGCCTTTTGAATTGAATTCCGATGCAATTTCTGTGTTTCATCGTCAATAAGGAGGTCAGAGGGATACAGTAAACCCGAAGTGAAGCATCGGAATCTATAGCTAGTGTCACAGGAATGCTTCAAATCATAGTCAGTAAGAAGAGTCAGTCTTCTTGTCCTTAAGTCGGCATTGTGCCTTTTGTATTTAATTCCGATGCAATCTCTGTGTTTCATCGTCAATAAGAAGGTCCAAGTGATACAGTGAACCTGGAGTGAAGCATCCGAATCTAAAAGTCGTCTCACAGGTAAGGTTCAAAACATTGACAATAACAAGTGTCAGCCTTATTGTACTTAAGTCGGCATTGTGCCTTTTGTGTTTGATTCCGATGCAATCTCTGTGTTTCATCGTGAATACGAAACTCCAAGGGGTACAGTAAACCTGAGGTGAAGTATCGACATCTATTACTGGTCTCACAGGAGAGATTCAAAACATAGACAGTAAGAAGAGTCATTCTTCTTGTACTTGAGTCGGCATTGTGCCTTTTGTATTTAATTCCGATGCAATTTCTGTGTTTCATCGTCAATATGCAGGTCCAAGGAATACAGTAAACCTCAAGTGAAGCATCGGAATCTATAACTAGTGTCACAGGTATGGTTCAAAATATAGACAGTAAGAAGAGTCAGTTTTCTTGTACTGAAGTCGGCATTGTGCCTTTTGAATTGAATTCGGATGCAATTTCTGTGTTTCATCGTCAATAAGAAGGTCAGAGGGATACAGTAAACCCGAAGTGAAACATCGGAATCTATAACTAGTGTCACAGGAATGGTTCAAAACATAGGGAGTAAGAAGAGTCAGTCTTCTTGTACTTAAGTCGGCATTGTGCCTTTTCTATATAATTCCGATGCAAATTCTGTAGTTCATCGGCAATATGAAGGTCAGAGGGATACAATAAACCTGAAGTGAAGCATCGGAATCTATAACTAGTGTCACAGTAGGAACAGTATGTCTTCTTGTCCTTAAGTCGGCATTGTGCCTTTTGTATTTAATTCCGACGCAATTTCTGTGTTTCATCGTCAATAAGAAGGTCCAAGGGATACAGTAAACCTGAAGTGAAGCATCGGAATCTATAACTAGTGTCACAGGAATGGTTCAAAACATAGACAGTAAGAAGAGTCAGTCTTCTTGTACTGAAGTCGGCATTGTGCCTTTTGAATTGAATTCGGATGCAATTTCTGTGTTTCATCGTCAATAAGAAGGTCAGAGGGATACAGTAAACCCGAAGTGAAACATCGGAATCTATAACTAGTGTCACAGGAATGGTTCAAATCATAGTCAGTAAGAAGAGTCAGTCTTCTTGTCCTTAAGTCGGCATTGTGCCTTTTGTATTTAATTCCTATGCAATTTCTGTGTTTCATCGTCAATAAGAAGGTCCAAGGGATACAGTAAACCTGAAGTGAAGCATTGGAAACTATAACTAGTGTCTCAGGTATGGTTCAAAACATGGACGGTAAGAAGAGTCAGTCTTCTTGTACTTAAGTCGGGATTGTGCCTTTTGTATTTAATTCCGATGCAATTTCTGTGTTTCATCGTCAATAATAATGTCCAAGGGATACAGTGAACATGAAGTGAAAAATCGAAAACTATAACTAGTGTCACAGGAATGGTTCAAAACATAGACACTAAGAAGAGTCAGTCTTCTTGTACTTAAGTCGGCATTGTGCCTTTTGTATTTAATTCCGATGCAATTTCTCTGTTTCATCGTCAATACGTAGGTCCAAGGGATACAGTTAACCTGAAGTGAAGCATCGGAATCTATAACTAATGTCACAGGAGTGGTTCAAAACATAGACAGTAAGATATGTCAGTCGCCTTGTACTTAAGTCGGCATTGTGCATTTTATATTTAATTCCGATGCAATTTCTGTGTTTCATCATCAATAAGAAGGTCAGAGGGATACAGTAAACCTGAAGTGAAGGATCCGAATCTAAAAGTCGTCTCACAGGAAAGGTTCACAACATAGACAGTAAGAAGTGTCAGCCTTATTGTACTTAAGTCGGCTTGTGCCTTTTGTGTTTGATTCCGATGCAATCTCTGTGTTTCATCGTGAATACGAAGCTCCAAGGGGTACAGTCAACCTGAGGTGAAGTATCGAGATCTATTACTGGTCTCATAGGAGAGATTCAAAACATAGACAGTAACAAGAGCCATTCTTCTTGTATTTAAGTTGGCATTGTGCCTTTTGCATTTAATTCCAATGCAATTTCTGTGTTTCATCGTCAATATGTAGGTCCAAGGAATACAGTAAACATCAAGTGAAGCATCGGAATCTATAACTAGTGTCACAGGAATGGTTCAAAGTATAGACAGTAAGAAGAGTCAGTCTTCTTGTACTTAAGTCAGCATTGTGCCTTTTGTATTTAATTCCGATGCAATTTCTGTGTTTCATCGTCAATAAGAAGGTCCAAGGGATACAATAAACCTGGAGTGAAGCATCGGAATCTATAACTAGAGTCACAGGAATGGTTCAAAACATAGACAGTAAGAAGAGTCAGTCTTCTTGTACTTAAGTCGGCATTGTGCCTTTTTGTATTTAATTCCGATGCAATTTCTGTGTTTCATCGTCAATAAGAAGGTCCAAGGGATACAATAAACCTGGAGTGAGGCATCGGAATCTATAACTAGAGTCACAGGTATGGTTCAAAACATAGACAGTAAGAAGAGTCAGTCTTCTTGTACTTAAGTCTGCATTGTGACATTTGTATTTAAATCCGATGGGATTTCTGTGTTTCATCGTCAATACGAAGGTCCAAGGGACACAGTAAACCTGAAGTGAAGCATCGCAATCTATAACTAGTGTCACAGAAATGGTTCAAAACATAGACAGTAAGATATGTCAGTCCCCTTGTACTTAAGTCGGCATTGTGCATTTTCTATTTAATTCCGATGCAATTTCTGTGTTTCATCGTCAATAAGAAGGTCAGTGGGACACAGTAAACCTGAAGTTAAGCATCGCAATCTATAACAAGTGTCACAGGAATGGTTCAAAACATAGTCAGTAAGAAGAGTCAGTCTTCTTGTACTTTATTCGGCATTGTGCCTTTTGTATTTAATTCCGATGCAATTTCGGTGTTTCATTGTCAATAAGAAGGTCCAAGGTATACAGTTAACCTGAAGTGAAGCATCGGAATCTATAACTAATGTCACAGGAATGGTTCAAATCATAGACAGTAAGATATGTCAGGCGCCTTGTACTTAAGTCGGCATTGTGCATTTTCTATTTAATTCCGATGCAATTTCTGTGTTTCATCATCAATAAGAAGGTCAGAGGGATACAGTAAACCTGAAGTGAAGCATCGGAATCTATAACTAGTGTCACAGGAATGGTTCAAAACATAGACAGTAAGAAGGGTCAGTCTTCTTGTACTTAAGTCGGCATTGTGCCTTTTGCATTATATTCCGATGCAATTTCTATGTTTCATCGTCAATGAGAAGATCAGAGGGATACAGTAAACCTGAAGTAAAACATCGGAATCTAGAACTAGGGTCACAGGAATGGTTCAAAACATAGACAGTAGGAAGAGTCAGTCTTCTTGTACTTAAGTCGGCATTGTGCCTTTTGTGTTTAATTCCGATGCAATTTCTGTGTTTCATCGCCAATAAGAAGGTCCAAGGGGTACAGTAAACCTGAAGTGAAGCATCGGAATCTATAACTAGAGTCACAGGAATGGTTCAGAACATAGACAGTAAGAAAGGTCAGTCGTCTTGTACTTAACTCGGCATTGTGCCTTTTCTATTTAATTCGGATGCAATTTCTGTGTTTCATCGTCAATAGGAATGTCAGAGGGATACAGTAAACCTGAAGTGAAGCATCCGAATCTATAACAAGTGTCACAGGAATGGTTCAAACATAGTCAGTAAAAACAGTCAGTCTTCTTGTACTTAAGTCGGCGTTGTGCTTTTTTATTTAATTCCGATGAAATTTCTGTGTTTCATCGTCAATAAGAAGGTCAAGGGATACAGTAAACCTGAAGTGAAGCATCGGAATCTATAACTAGTGTCACAGGAACGGTTCTAATCATAGTCAGTACGAAGACTCAGTCTTTTTGTACTTAAGTCGGCATTGTGCCTTTTGTGTTTAATTCCGATGCAAATTCTGTGTTTCATCGTCAATAAAAAGGTCCAAGAGACACAGTAAACCTGAAGTGAAGCATCGGAATCTATAACTAGTGACACCGGAATGGTACAAAGCATAGACAGTAAGATGAGTCAGTCTTCTTGTACTTAAGTCGGCATTGTGCCTTTTGCATTATATTCCGATGCAATGTCTGTGTTTCATCGTCAATGAGAAGATCAGAGGGATACAGTAAACCTGAAGTAAAGCATCGGAATCTAGAACTAGTGTCACAGGAATGGTTCAAAACATAGACAGTAGGAAGAGTCAGTCTTCTTGTACTTAAGTCGGCATTGTGCCTTTTGTATTTAATTACGATGCAATTTCTGTGTTTCATCGTCAATAAGAAGGTCAGAGGGGTACAGTAAACCTGAAGTGAAGCATCGGAATCTATAACTAGTGTCACATAAATGGTTCAAAATATAGACAGTAAGAAGTGTCAGTCTTCTTGTACTTAAGTCGGCGTTGTGCCTTTTGTATTTAATTCCGATGCAATTTCTGTGATTCATCGTCAATAAGAAGGCCCAAGGGATACAGTAAACCTGAAGTGAAGCATCGCTCTCTATAACTAGTGTCACAGAAATGGTTCACAACATAGACAGTAGAAGAGTCAGTCATCTTGTACTTAAGTCGGCATTGTGCCTTTTGCATTATATTCCGATGCAATGTCTGTGTTTCATCGTCAATGAGAAGATCAGAGGGATACAGTAAACCTGAAGTAAAGCATCGGAATCTAGAACTAGTGTCACAGGAATGGTTCAAAACATAGACAGTAGGAAGAGTCAGTCTTCTTGTACTTAAGTCGGCATTGTGCCTTTTGTATTTAATTACGATGCAATTTCTGTGTTTCATCGTCAATAAGAAGGTCAGAGGGGTACAGTAAACCTGAAGTGAAGCATCGGAATCTATAACTAGTGTCACATAAATGGTTCAAAATATAGACAGTAAGAAGTGTCAGTCTTCTTGTACTTAAGTCGGCGTTGTGCCTTTTGTATTTAATTCCGATGCAATTTCTGTGTTTCATCGTCAATAAGAAAGTCCAAGGGAAACAGTAAACCTGAAGTGAAGCATCGGAATCTATAACTAGTGTCACAGGAATGGTTCAAAACATAGTCAGCAACAAGAGTCAGTCTTCTTGTCCTTAAGTCGGCATTGTGCCTTTTGTATTTAATTCCGATGCAATTTCTGTGTTTCATCGGCAATAATGTCAGAGGGATACAGTTAACCTGAAGTGAAGCAACGGAATCTATAACGAGTGTCACAGGAATGGTTCAAAACATAGACAGTAGGAAGAGTCAGTCTTCTCGTACTTAAGTCGGCATTGTGCCTTTTGTATTTAATTCCGATGCCATTTCTGTGTTTCATCAACAATAAGAAGGTCAGAGGGATACAGTAAACCTGAAGTGAAGCATCGGAATCCAAAACTAGTGTCACAGGAATGGTTCAAAATAGACAGTAGGAAGAGTCAGTCTTCTTGTACTTAAGTCGGCATTGTGCCTTTTGTATTTAATTCCGATGCAATTTCTGTGTTTCATCGTCAATAAGAAGGTCCAAGGTATACAGTAAACCTGGTGTGAAGCATCGGAATCTATAACTAGTGTCACAGGAATGGTTCAAAACATAGGGAGTAAGAAGGGTCAGTCTTCTTGTACTTAAGTCGGCATTGTGCCTTTTCTATTTAATTCCGATTCCATTTCTGTGTTTCATCGGCAATATGAAGGTCAGAGGGATACAATAAACCTGAAGTGAAGCATCGGAATCTATAACTAGTGTCACAGTAAGAACAGTCAGTCTTCTTGTCCTTAAGTCGGCACTGTGCCTTTTGTATTTAATTCCGATGCAATTTCTGTGTTTCAACGTCAATAAGAAGGTCCAAGGGATACAGTAAACCTGAAGTGAAGCATCGGAATCTATAACTAGTGTCACAGGAATGGCTCAAAGCATAGACAGTAAGAAGAGACAGTCTTCTTGTACTGAAGTCGGCAATGTGCCTTTTGAATTGAATTCCGATGCAATTTCTGTGTTTCATCGTCAATAAGGAGGTCAGAGGGATACAGTAAACCCGAAGTGAAGCATCGGAATCTATAGCTAGTGTCACAGGAATGCTTCAAATCATAGTCAGTAAGAAGAGTCAGTCTTCTTGTCCTTAAGTCGGCATTGTGCCTTTTGTATTTAATTCCGATGCAATCTCTGTGTTTCATCGTCAATAAGAAGGTCCAAGTGATACAGTGAACCTGGAGTGAAGCATCCGAATCTAAAAGTCGTCTCACAGGTAAGGTTCAAAACATTGACAATAACAAGTGTCAGCCTTATTGTACTTAAGTCGGCATTGTGCCTTTTGTGTTTGATTCCGATGCAATCTCTGTGTTTCATCGTGAATACGAAACTCCAAGGGGTACAGTAAACCTGAGGTGAAGTATCGACATCTATTACTGGTCTCACAGGAGAGATTCAAAACATAGACAGTAAGAAGAGTCATTCTTCTTGTACTTGAGTCGGCATTGTGCCTTTTGTATTTAATTCCGATGCAATTTCTGTGTTTCATCGTCAATATGCAGGTCCAAGGAATACAGTAAACCTCAAGTGAAGCATCGGAATCTATAACTAGTGTCACAGGTATGGTTCAAAATATAGACAGTAAGAAGAGTCAGTTTTCTTGTACTGAAGTCGGCATTGTGCCTTTTGAATTGAATTCGGATGCAATTTCTGTGTTTCATCGTCAATAAGAAGGTCAGAGGGATACAGTAAACCCGAAGTGAAACATCGGAATCTATAACTAGTGTCACAGGAATGGTTCAAAACATAGGGAGTAAGAAGAGTCAGTCTTCTTGTACTTAAGTCGGCATTGTGCCTTTTCTATATAATTCCGATGCAAATTCTGTAGTTCATCGGCAATATGAAGGTCAGAGGGATACAATAAACCTGAAGTGAAGCATCGGAATCTATAACTAGTGTCACAGTAGGAACAGTATGTCTTCTTGTCCTTAAGTCGGCATTGTGCCTTTTGTATTTAATTCCGACGCAATTTCTGTGTTTCATCGTCAATAAGAAGGTCCAAGGGATACAGTAAACCTGAAGTGAAGCATCGGAATCTATAACTAGTGTCACAGGAATGGTTCAAAACATAGACAGTAAGAAGAGTCAGTCTTCTTGTACTGAAGTCGGCATTGTGCCTTTTGAATTGAATTCGGATGCAATTTCTGTGTTTCATCGTCAATAAGAAGGTCAGAGGGATACAGTAAACCCGAAGTGAAACATCGGAATCTATAACTAGTGTCACTGGAATGGTTCAAATCATAGTCAGTAAGAAGAGTCAGTCTTCTTGTCCTTAAGTCGGCATTGTGCCTTTTGTATTTAATTCCTATGCAATTTCTGTGTTTCATCGTCAATAAGAAGGTCCAAGGGATACAGTAAACCTGAAGTGAAGCATTGGAAACTATAACTAGTGTCTCAGGTATGGTTCAAAACATGGACGGTAAGAAGAGTCAGTCTTCTTGTACTTAAGTCGGGATTGTGCCTTTTGTATTTAATTCCGATGCAATTTCTGTGTTTCATCGTCAATAATAATGTCCAAGGGATACAGTGAACATGAAGTGAAAAATCGAAAACTATAACTAGTGTCACAGGAATGGTTCAAAACATAGACACTAAGAAGAGTCAGTCTTCTTGTACTTAAGTCGGCATTGTGCCTTTTGTATTTAATTCCGATGCAATTTCTCTGTTTCATCGTCAATACGTAGGTCCAAGGGATACAGTTAACCTGAAGTGAAGCATCGGAATCTATAACTAATGTCACAGGAGTGGTTCAAAACATAGACAGTAAGATATGTCAGTCGCCTTGTACTTAAGTCGGCATTGTGCATTTTATATTTAATTCCGATGCAATTTCTGTGTTTCATCATCAATAAGAAGGTCAGAGGGATACAGTAAACCTGAAGTGAAGGATCCGAATCTAAAAGTCGTCTCACAGGAAAGGTTCACAACATAGACAGTAAGAAGTGTCAGCCTTATTGTACTTAAGTCGGCTTGTGCCTTTTGTGTTTGATTCCGATGCAATCTCTGTGTTTCATCGTGAATACGAAGCTCCAAGGGGTACAGTCAACCTGAGGTGAAGTATCGAGATCTATTACTGGTCTCATAGGAGAGATTCAAAACATAGACAGTAACAAGAGCCATTCTTCTTGTATTTAAGTTGGCATTGTGCCTTTTGCATTTAATTCCAATGCAATTTCTGTGTTTCATCGTCAATATGTCGGTCCAAGGAATACAGTAAACATCAAGTGAAGCATCGGAATCTATAACTAGTGTCACAGGAATGGTTCAAAGTATAGACAGTAAGAAGAGTCAGTCTTCTTGTACTTAAGTCAGCATTGTGCCTTTTGTATTTAATTCCGATGCAATTTCTGTGTTTCATCGTCAATAAGAAGGTCCAAGGGATACAATAAACCTGGAGTGAAGCATCGGAATCTATAACTAGAGTCACAGGAATGGTTCAAAACATAGACAGTAAGAAGAGTCAGTCTTCTTGTACTTAAGTCGGCATTGTGCCTTTTTGTATTTAATTCCGATGCAATTTCTGTGTTTCATCGTCAATAAGAAGGTCCAAGGGATACAATAAACCTGGAGTGAGGCATCGGAATCTATAACTAGAGTCACAGGTATGGTTCAAAACATAGACAGTAAGAAGAGTCAGTCTTCTTGTACTTAAGTCTGCATTGTGACATTTGTATTTAAATCCGATGGGATTTCTGTGTTTCATCGTCAATACGAAGGTCCAAGGGACACAGTAAACCTGAAGTGAAGCATCGCAATCTATAACTAGTGTCACAGAAATGGTTCAAAACATAGACAGTAAGATATGTCAGTCCCCTTGTACTTAAGTCGGCATTGTGCATTTTCTATTTAATTCCGATGCAATTTCTGTGTTTCATCGTCAATAAGAAGGTCAGTGGGACACAGTAAACCTGAAGTTAAGCATCGCAATCTATAACAAGTGTCACAGGAATGGTTCAAAACATAGTCAGTAAGAAGAGTCAGTCTTCTTGTACTTTATTCGGCATTGTGCCTTTTGTATTTAATTCCGATGCAATTTCGGTGTTTCATTGTCAATAAGAAGG
Organism: Schistocerca piceifrons; assembly: GCF_021461385.2. Taxonomy (NCBI): domain Eukaryota; kingdom Metazoa; phylum Arthropoda; class Insecta; order Orthoptera; family Acrididae; genus Schistocerca; species Schistocerca piceifrons. The sequence goes on along the minus strand of NW_025728135.1, from coordinate 185,028 downwards.
TCCAAGGTATACAGTTAACCTGAAGTGAAGCATCGGAATCTATAACTAATGTCACAGGAATGGTTCAAAACATAGACAGTAAGATATGTCAGGCGCCTTGTACTTAAGTCGGCATTGTGCATTTTCTATTTCATTCCGATGCAATTTCTGTGTTTCATCATCAATAAGAAGGTCACAGGGATACAGTAAACCTGAAGTGAAGCATCGGAATCTATAACTAGTGTCACAGGAATGGTTCAAAACATAGACAGTAAGAAGGGTCAGTCTTCTTGTACTTAAGTCGGCATTGTGCCTTTTGCATTATATTCCGATGCAATTTCTGTGTTTCATCGTCAATGAGAAGATCAGAGGGATACAGTAAACCTGAAGTAAAGCATCGGAATCTAGAACTAGGGTCACAGGAATGGTTCAAAACATAGACAGTAGGAAGAGTCAGTCTTCTTGTACTTAAGTCGGCATTGTGCCTTTTGTGTTTAATTCCGATGCAATTTCTGTGTTTCATCGCCAATAAGAAGGTCCAAGGGGTACAGTAAACCTGAAGTGAAGCATCGGAATCTATAACTAGAGTCACAGGAATGGTTCAGAACATAGACAGTAAGAAAGGTCAGTCGTCTTGTACTTAACTCGGCATTGTGCCTTTTCTATTTAATTCGGATGCAATTTCTGTGTTTCATCGTCAATAAGAATGTCAGAGGGATACAGTAAACCTGAAGTGAAGCATCCGAATCTATAACAAGTGTCACAGGAATGGTTCAAACATAGTCAGTAATAAGAGTCAGTCTTCTTGTACTTAAGTCGGCGTTGTGCTTTTTTATTTAATTCCGATGAAATTTCTGTGTTTCATCGTCAATAAGAAGGTCAAGGGATACAGTAAACCTGAAGTGAAGCATCGGAATCTATAACTAGTGTCACAGGAACGGTTCTAATCATAGTCAGTACGAAGACTCAGTCTTTTTGTACTTAAGTCGGCATTGTGCCTTTTGTGTTTAATTCCGATGCAAATTCTGTGTTTCATCGTCAATAAGAAGGTCCAAGAGACACAGTAAACCTGAAGTGAAGCATCGGAATCTATAACTAGTGACACCGGAATGGTTCAAAACATAGACAGTAAGATGAGTCAGTCTTCTTGTACTTAAGTCGGCATTGTGCCTTTTGCATTATATTCCGATGCAATGTCTGTGTTTCATCGTCAATGAGAAGATCAGAGGGATACAGTAAACCTGAAGTAAAGCATCGGAATCTAGAACTAGTGTCACAGGAATGGTTCAAATCATAGACAGTAGGAAGAGTCAGTCTTCTTGTACTTAAGTCGGCATTGTGCCTTTTGTATTTAGTTACGATGCAATTTCTGTGTTTCATCGTCAATAAGAAGGTCAGAGGGGTACAGTAAACCTGAAGTGAAGCATCGGAATCTATAACTAGTGTCACATTAATGGTTCAAAATATAGACAGTAAGAAGTGTCAGTCTTCTTGTACTTAAGTCGGCATTGTGCCTTTTGTATTTAATTCCGATGCAATTTCTGTGATTCATCGTCAATAAGAAGGCCCAAGGGATACAGTAAACCTGAAGTGAAGCATCGCTCTCTATAACTAGTGTCACAGAAATGGTTCACAACATAGACAGTAGAAGAGTCAGTCATCTTGTACTTAAGTCGGCATTGTGCCTTTTGTATTTAATTCCGATGCAATTTCTGTGTTTCATCGTCAATAAGAAAGTCCAAGGGAAACAGTAAACCTGAAGTGAAGCATCGGAATCTATAACTAGTGTCACAGGAATGGTTCAAAACATAGTCAGCAACAAGAGTCAGTCTTCTTGTCCTTAAGTCGGCATTGTGCCTTTTGTATTTAATTCCGATGCAATTTCTGTGTTTCATCGGCAATAAGGTCAGAGGGATACAGTTAACCTGAAGTGAAGCAACGGAATCTATAACTAGTGTCACAGGAATGGTTCAAAACATAGACAGTAGGAAGAGTCAGTCTTCTCGTACTTAAGTCTGCATTGTGCCTTTTGTATTTAATTCCGATGCAACTTCTGTGTTTCATCGTCAATAAGAAGGTCAGAGGGATACAGTAAACCTGAAGTGAAGCATCGGAATCTATAACTAGAGACACAGGAATGGTTCAAATCATAGACAGTAAGAAGAGTCAGTCTTCTTGTACTTAAGTCGGCATTGTGCCTCTTGCATTTAATTCCGATGCAATTTCTGCGTTTCATCGTTAATAAGAAGGTTTAAGAGATACAGTAAACCTGAAGTGAAGCATCGCAATCTATAGCTAGTGTCACAAGAATGGTTCGAATCATAGTAAGAATGAAGAGTCAGTCTTCTTGTACTTAAGTCGCCATTGTGCCTTTTGTATTTAATTCCGATGCAATTTCTGTGTTTCATCATCAATAAGAAGGTCCAAGGGATACAGTAGACCTGAATTGAAGCATCGGAATCTATAGCTATTGTCACAGGAATGGTTCAATTATAGACAGTAAGAAGAGTCAGTCTTCTTGTACTTAAATCGGCATTGTGCCTTTTCTATTTAATTCCGATGCAACTTCTGTGTTTCATCGTCAACAAGAAGGTCCAAGGGATACAGTAATCCTGAAGATAAGCAACGGAATCTATGACTAGTGTCACAGGAATTGTACAAAACATAGTCAGTAAGAAGAGTCAGTATTCTTGTACTTATGTCGGTATTGTGCCTTTTGTATTTAATTCCGATGCAATTTCTGTGTTTCATCGTCAATAAGAAGGTCAGAGGGATACAGTAAACCTGGAGTGAAGCATCGGAGTCTATAACTAGTGTCACAGGAATGGTTCCAAACACAGACAGTAAGAAGAGTCAGTCTTCTAGTACTTAATTCGGCATTGTGCCTTTTGTATTTAATTCCGATGCAATTTCTGTGTTTCATCGTCAATAAGAAGGTCAGAGGGATACAGTAAACCTGAAGCGAAGCATCGGAATCTATAACTAGTGTCACAGGATGGTTCATATCATGGTCAGTAAGAAGAGTCAGTCTTCTTGTACTTATGTCGGTATTGTGCATTTTCTATTAATTTCTGATGCAATTTCTGTGCTTCATCGTCAAGAAGAAGGTCCAAGGGATACAGTAAACCTGGAGTGAAGCATCGGAGTCTATAACTAGTGTCAAAGGAATGGTTCAAAACATTGACAGTAAGAAGAGTCAGACTTCTTTTACTTAAGTCAGCATTGTACCATTTGTAATTGATTTCGATGCAATTTCTGTGTTTCATCGTCAATAAGAAGGTCAGAGGTATACAGTAAACCTGAAGTGAAGCATCGGAACCTATAACGTATGTCACAGGAATGGTTCAAAACATTCACAGTAGGAAGAGTCAGTCTACATGTACTTAAGTCGGCTTTGTGCCTTTTGTATTTAATTCCGATGCAATTTCTGTGTTTCACCGTCAATAAGAAGGTCATAGGGATACATTAAACCTGATGTGAAACATCCGAATTTATAACTAGTGTCACAGGAATGGTTCTATCATACTCAGTAAGATGAGTCAGTCTTCTTGTACTTAAGTCGGCATTGTGCTTTTTGTATTTAATTCCGATGCAATTTCTGTGTTTCATCGTCAATAAGAAGGTCCAAGGGATACAGTAGACCTGAATTAAGGCATCGGAATCTATAACTAGTGTCACAGGAATGGTTCAAAACATAGACAGTAAGAAGAAACAGTCTTCTTGAACTTAAGTCGGCATTGTGCCTTTTGTATTTAATTCCGATGCAACTTCTGTGTTTCATCGTCAATAAGAAGGTCAGAGGGATACAGTAAACCTGAAGTGAAGCATCGGAATCTATAACTAGAGTCACAGGAATGGATCAAAACATAGACAGTAAGAAGAGTCAGTCTTCTTGTACTTAAGTCGGCATTGTGCCTTTTGTATTTAATTCCGATGCAATTTCTGCGTTTCATCGTTAATAAGAAGGTTTAAGGGATACAGTAAACCTGAAGTGAAGCATCGCAATCTATAGCTAGTGTCACAAGAATGGTTCAAATCATAGTAAGAATGAAGAGTCAGTCTTCTTGTACTTAAGACGGCATTGTGCCTTGTGTATTTAATTCCGATGCAATTTCTGTGTTTCATCGTCAATAAGAAGGTCCAAGGGATACAGTAGACCTGAATTGAAGCATCGGAATCTATAGCTATTGTCACAGGAATGGTTCAAAACATAGACAGTAAGAAGAGTCAGTCTTCTTGTACTTAAGTCGGCATTGTGCCTTTTCTATTTAATTCCGATGCAACTTCTGTGTTTCATCGTCAATAAGAAGGTCCAAGGGATACTGTATTCCTGAAGTTAAGCATCGGAATCTATGACTAGTGTCACAGGAATTGTACAAAACATAGTCAGTAAGAAGAGTCAGTATTCTTGTACTTATGTCGGTATTGTGCCTTTTGTATTTAATTTCGATGCAATTTCTGTGTTTCATCGTCAGTAAGAAGATCAGAGGGGTACAGTAAACCTGGAGTGAAGCATCGGAGTCTATAACTGGTGTCACAGGAATTGTTCCAAACATAGACAGTAAGAAGAGTCAGTCTTCTAGTACTTAATTCGGCACTGTGCCTTTTGTATTTAATTCCGATGCAATTTCTGTGTTTCAACGTCAATAAGAAGGTCCAAGGGATACAGTAAACCTGAAGTGAAGCATCGGAATCTATAACTAGTGTCACAGGAATGGCTCAAAGCATAAAAAGTAAGAAGAGACAGTCTTCTTGTACTGAAGTCGGCATTGTGCCTTTTGAATTGAATTCCGATGCAATTTCTGTGTTTCATCGTCAATAAGAAGGTCAGAGGGATACAGTAAACCCGAAGTGAAGCATCGGAATCTATAGCTAGTGTCACAGGAATGCTTCAAATCATAGTCAGTAAGAAGAGTCAGTCTTCTTGTCCTTAAGTCGGCATTGTGCCTTTTGTATTTAATTCCGATGCAATCTCTGTGTTTCATCGTCAATAAGAAGGTCCAAGGGATACAGTAAACCTGGAGTGAAGCATCGGAATCTATAACTAGTGTCACAGGAGTGGTTCAAAACATAGACAGTATGAAGAGTCAGTCTTCTTGTACTTAAGGCGGCATTGTGCCTTTTGTATTTAATACCGATGCAATCTCTGTGTTTCATCGTCAATAAGAAGGTCCATGGGAAACAGTAAACCTGAAGTGAAGCATCCGAATCTAAAAGTCGTCTCACAGGTAAGGTTCAAAACATTGACAATAACAAGTGTCAGCCTTATTGTACTTAAGTCGGCATTGTGCCTTTTGTGTTTGATTCCGATGCAATCTCTGTGTTTCATCGTGAATACGAAACTCCAAGGGGTACAGTAAACCTGAGGTGAAGTATCGACATCTATTACTGGTCTCACAGGAGAGATTCAAAACATAGACAGTAAGAAGAGTCATTCATCTTGTACTTGAGTCGGCATTGTGCCTTTTGTATTTAATTCCGATGCAATTTCTGTGTTTCATCGTCAATATGCAGGTCCAAGGAATACAGTAAACCTCAAGTGAAGCATCGGAATCTGTAACTAGTGTCACAGGTATGGTTCAAAATATAGACAGTAAGAAGAGTCAGTCTTCTTGTACTTAAGTCGGCATTGTGCCTTTTGTATTTAATTCCGATGCAATTTCTGTGTTTCATCGTCAATATGAAGGTCCAAGGGATACAGTAAACCTGGAGTGAAGCATCGGACTCTGTAACTAGTGTCACAGGAATGGTTCAAAACATAGACAGTAAGAAGAGTCAGTCTTCTTGTACTTAAGTCGGCATTGTGCCTTTATTATTTAATTCCGATGCAATTTCTGTGTTTCATCGTCAATAAGAAGGTCCAAGGGATACAGTAAACCTGAAGTGAAGCATCGGAATCTATAACTAGTGTCACAGGAATGGTTCTAATCATAGTCAGTATGAAGAGTCAGTCTTTTTGTACTTAAGTCGGCATTGTGCCTTTTGTGTTTAATTCCGATGCAATTTCTGTGTTTCATCGTCAATAAGAAGGTCAGAGGGATACAGTAAACCAGAAGTGAAGCATCGGAATCTATAACTAGTGTCACAGGAATGGTTCATATCATAGTCAGTAAGAATAGTCAGTCTTCTTGTACTTATATCGGTATTGTGCATTTTCTATTAAATTCAGATGCAATTTCTGTGTTTCATCGTCAATAAGAAGGTCCAAGGGATACAGTAAACCTGGAGTGAAGCATCGGAATCTATAACTAGTGTCACAGGAATGGTTCAAAACATTGACATCAAGAAGAGTCAGATTTCTTTTACTTAAGTCGGCATTGTACTTTTTGTAATTGATTTCGATGCAATTTCTGTGTTTCATCGTCAATAAGAAGGTCAGAGGTATACAGTAAACCTGAAGTGAAGCATCGGAACCTATAACTTATGTCACAGGAATGGTTCAAAACATTCACAGTAGGAAGAGTCAGTCTACATGTACTTAAGTCGGCTTTGTGCCTTTTGTATTTATTTCCGATGCAATTTCTGTGTTTCACCGTCGTTAAGAAGGTCAGAGGGATACAGTAAACCTGATGTGAAGCATCCGAATCTATAACTAGTGTCACAGGAATGGTTCAAACATAGTCAGTATGAAGAGTCAGTCTTCTTGTACTTAAGTCGGCATTGTGATTTTTGTATTTAATTCCGATGCAATTTCTGTGTTTCATCGTCAATAAGAAGGTCCAAGGGATACAGTAGACTTGAATTGAAGCATCGGAATCTATAACTAGTGTCACAGGAATAGTTTAAAACATACAAAATAAGAAGAAACATTCTTCTTGTACTTAAGTCGGCATTGTGCCTTTTGTATTTAATTCCGATGTAACTTCTGTGGTTCATCGTCAATTAGAAGGTCAGAGGGATACAGTAAACCTGAAGTGAAGCATCGGAATCTATAACTAGAGACACAGGAATGGTTCAAATCATAGACAGTAAGAAGAGTCAGTCTTCTTGTACTTAAGTCGGCATTGTGCCTCTTGCATTTAATTCCGATGCAATTTCTGCGTTTCATCGTTAATAAGAAGGTTTAAGAGATACAGTAAACCTGAAGTGAAGCATCGCAATCTATAGCTAGTGTCACAAGAATGGTTCGAATCATAGTAAGAATGAAGAGTCAGTCTTCTTGTACTTAAGTCGGCATTGAGCCTTTTGTATTTAATTCCGATGCAATTTCTGTGTTTCATCATCAATAAGAAGGTCCAAGGGATACAGTAGACCTGAATTGAAGCATCGGAATCTATAGCTATTGTCACAGGAATGGTTCAATTATAGACAGTAAGAAGAGTCAGTCTTCTTGTACTTAAATCGGCATTGTGCCTTTTCTATTTAATTCCGATGCAACTTCTGTGTTTCATCGTCAACAAGAAGGTCCAAGGGATACAGTAATCCTGAAGATAAGCAACGGAATCTATGACTAGTGTCACAGGAATTGTACAAAACATAGTCAGTAAGAAGAGTCAGTCTTCTTGTACTTATGTCGGTATTGTGCCTTTTGTATTTAATTCCGATGCAATTTCTGTGTTTCACCGTCAATAAGAAGGTCATAGGGATACATTAAACCTGATGTGAAGCATCCGAATTTATAACTAGTGTCACAGGAATGGTTCTAACATACTCAGTAAGATGAGTCAGTCTTCTTGTACTTAAGTCGGCATTGTGCCTTTTGTATTTAATTCCGATGCAACTTCTGTGTTTCATCGTCAATAAGAAGGTCAGAGGGATACAGTAAACCTGAAGTGAAGCATCGGAATCTATAACTAGAGTCACAGGAAGGGATCAAAACATAGACAGTAAGAAGAGTCAGTCTTCTTGTACTTAAGTCGGCATTGTGCCTTTTGTATTTAATTCCGATGCAATTTCTGCGTTTCATCGTTAATAAGAAGGTTTAAGGGATACAGTAAACCTGAAGTGAAGCATCGCAATCTATAGCTAGTGTCACAAGAATGGTTCAAATCATAGTAAGAATGAAGAGTCAGTCTTCTTGTACTTAAGACGGCATTGTGCCTTGTGTATTTAATTCCGATGCAATTTCTGTGTTTCATCGTCAATAAGAAGGTCAGATTTATACAGTAAACCTGAAGTGAAGCATCGGAACCTATAACTTATGACACAGGACTGGTTCAATACATTCACAGTAGGAAGAGTCAGTCTACATGTACTTAAGTCGGCTTTGTGCCTTTTGTATTTAATTCCGATGCAATTTCTGTGTTGCATCGTCAATAAGAAGGTCCAAGGGATACAGTAGACCTGAATTGAAGCATCGGAATCTATAGCTATTGTCACAGGAATGGTTCAAAACATAGACAGTAAGAAGAGTCAGTCTTCTTGTACTTAAGTCGGCATTGTGCCTTTTCTATTTAATTCCGATGCAACTTCTGTGTTTCATCGTCAATAAGAAGATACAAGGGATACTGTAATCCTGAAGTTAAGCATCGGAATCTATGACTAGTGTCACAGGAATTGTACAAAACATAGTCAGTAAGAAGAGTCAGTATTCTTGTACTTATGTCGGTATTGTGCCTTTTGTATTTAATTTCGATGCAATTTCTGTGTTTCATCGTCAGTAAGAAGGTCAGAGGGGTACAGTAAACCTGGAGTGAAGCATCGGAGTCTATAACTGGTGTCACAGGAATTGTTCCAAACATAGACAGTAAGAAGAGTCAGTCTTCTAGTACTTAATTCGGCATTGTGCCTTTTGTATTTAATTCCGATGCAATTTCTGTGTTTCATCGTCAATAAGAAGGTCAGAGGGATACAGTAAACCTGAAGCGAAGCATCGGAATCTATAACTAGTGTCACAGGAATGGTTCATATCATGGTCAGTAAGAAGAGTCAGTCTTCTTGTACTTATGTCGGTATTGTGCATTTTCTATTAATTTCTGATGCAATTTCTGTGCTTCATCGTCAAGAAGAAGGTCCAAGGGATACAGTAAACCTGGAGTGAAGCATCGGAATCTATAACTAGTGTCACAGGAATGGTTCAAAACATTGACAGTAAGAAGAGTCAGACTTCTTTTACTTAAGTCGGCATTGTACCATTTGTAATTGATTTCGATGCAATTTCTGTGTTTCATCGTCAATAAGAAGGTCAGAGGTATACAGTAAACCTGAACTGAAGCATCGGAACCTATAACTTATGTCACAGGAATGGTTCAAAACATTCACAGTAGGAAGAGTCAGTCTACATGTACTTAAGTCGGCTTTGTGCCTTTTGTATTTAATTCGGATGCAATTTCTGTGTTTCACCGTCAATAAGAAGGTCATAGGGATACATTAAACCTGATGTGAAGCATCCGAATTTATAACTAGTGTCACAGGAATGGTTCTAACATAGTCAGTAAGATGAGTCAGTCTTCTTGTACTTAAGTCGGCATTGTGCTTTTTGTATTTAATTCCGATGCAATTTCTGTGTTTCATCGTCAATAAGAAGATCCAAGGGATACAGTAGACCTGAATTAAGGCATCGGAATCTATAACTAGTGTCACAGGAATGGTTCAAAACATAGACAGTAAGAAGAAACAGTCTTCTTGAACTTAAGTCGGCATTGTGCCTTTTGTATTTAATTCCGATGCAACTTCTGTGTTTCATCGTCAATAAGAAGGTCAGAGGGATACAGTAAACCTGAAGTGAAGCATCGGAATCTATAACTAGAGTCACAGGAATGGTTCAAAACATAGACAGTAAGAAGAGTCAGTCTTCTTGTACTTAAGTCGGCATTGTGCCTTTTGTATTTAATTCCGATGCAATTTCTGCGTTTCATCGTTAATAAGAAGGTTTAAGGGATACAGTAAACCTGAAGTGAAGCATCGCAATCTATAGCTAGTGTCACAAGAATGGTTCAAATCATAGTAAGAATGAAGAGTCAGTCTTCTTGTACTTAAGACGGCATTGTGCCTTGTGTATTTAATTCCGATGCAATTTCTGTGTTTCATCGTCAATAAGAAGGTCCAAGGGATACAGTAAACCTGGAGTGAAGCATCGGACTCTGTAACTAGTGTCACAGGAATGGTTCAAAACATAGACAGTAAGAAGAGTCGGTCTTCATGTACGTAAGTCGGCATTGGGCCTTTTGTATTTAATTAAGATGCATTTTCTGAGTTTCAACGTCAATAAGAAGGTCCAAGGGATACAGTAAACCTTAAGTGAAGCATCGGAATCTATAACTAGTGTCACAGGAATGGTTCAAAACATTGACATTAAGAAGAGTCAGATTTCTTTTACTTAAGTCGGCATTGTACTTTTTGTAATTGATTTCGATGCAATTTCTGAGTTTCATCGTCAATAAGAAGGTCAGAGGTATATAGTAAACCTGAGTGAGCATCCGAACCTATAACTAGTGTCACAGGAATGGTTCAAAACATAGTCAGTAAAAAGAGTCAGTCTTCTTGTACTTAAGTCGGCATTGTGCCTTTTTTATTTAATTCCGATGCAATTTCTGTGTTTCATCGTCAATAAGAAGGTCAGAGGGATACAGTAAACCTGAAGTGAAGCATCGGCATCTATAACTAGTGTCACAGGAATGGTTCTAATCATAGTCAGTATAAAGAGTCAGTCTTTTTGTACTTAAGTCGGCATTGTGCCTTTTGTGTTTAATTCCGATGCAATTTCTGTGTTTCATCGTCAATAAGAAGGTCAGAGGGATACAGTAAACCTGAAGTGAAGCATCGGAATCTATAACTAGTGTCACGGGAATGGTTCATATCATAGTCAGTAAGAATAGTCAGTCTTCTTGTACTTATATCGGTATTGTGCATTTTCTATTAAATTCAGATGCAATTTCTGTGTTTCATCGTCAATAAGAAGGTCCAAGGGATACAGTAAACCTGGAGTGAAGCATCGGAATCTATAACTAGTGTCACAGGAATGGTTCAAACATTGACATTAAGAAGAGTCAGATTTCTTTTACTTAAGTCGGCATTGTACTTTTTGTAATTGATTTCGATGCAATTTCTGTGTTTCATCGTCAATAAGAAGGTCAGAGGTATACAGTAAACCGAAGTGAAGCATCGGAACCTATAACTTATGTCACAGGAATGGTTCAAAACATTCACAGTAGGAAGAGTCAGTCTACATGTACTTAAGTCGGCTTTGTGCCTTTTGTATTTATTTCCGATGCAATTTCTGTGTTTCACCGTCATTAAGAAGGTCAGAGGGATACAGTAAACCTGATGTGAAGCATCCGAATCTATAACTAGTGTCACAGGAATGGTTCAAACATAGTCAGTATGAAGAGTCAGTCTTCTTGTACTTAAGTCGGCATTGTGATTTCTGTATTTAATTCCGATGCAATTTCTGTGTTTCTTTGTCAACAAGAAGGTCCAAGGGATACAGTAGACCTGAATTGAAGCATCGGAATCTATAACTAGTGTCACAGGAATAGTTCAAAACATACAAAGTAAGAAGAAACAGTCTTCTTGTAGTTAAGTCGGCATTATGCCTTTTGTATTTAATTCCGATGCAACTTCTGTGTTTCATCGTCAATAAGAAGGTCAGAGGGATACAGTAAACCTGAAGTGAAGCATCGGAATCTATAACTAGAGACACAGGAATGGTTCAAATCATAGACAGTAAGAAGAGTCAGTCTTCTTGTACTTAAGTCGGCATTGTGCCTCTTGCATTTAATTCCGATGCAATTTCTGCGTTTCATCGTTAATAAGAAGGTTTAAGAGATACAGTAAACCTGAAGTGAAGCATCGCAATCTATAGCTAGTGTCACAAGAATGGTTCAAATCATAGTAAGAATGAAGAGTCAGTCTTCTTGTACTTAAGACGGCATTGTGCCTTGTGTATTTAATTCCGATGCAATTTCTGTGTTTCATCGTCAATAAGAAGGTCCACGGGATACAGTAGACCTGAATTGAAGCATCGGAATCTATAGCTATTGTCACAGGATTGGTTCAAAACATAGACAGTAAGAAGAGTCAGTCTTCTTGTACTTAAGTCGGCATTGTGCCTTTTCTATTTAATTCCGATGCAACTTCTGTGTTTCATCGTCAATAAGAAGGTCCAAGGGATACTGTAATCCTGAAGTTAAGCATCGGAATCTATGACTAGTGTCACAGGAATTGTACAAAACATAGTCAGTAAGAAGAGTCAGTATTCTTGTACTTATGTCGGTATTGTGCCTTTTGTATTTAATTTCGATGCAATTTCTGTGTTTCATCGTCAGTAAGAAGGTCAGAGGGGTACAGTAAACCTGGAGTGAAGCATCGGAGTCTATAACTGGTGTCACAGGAATTGTTCCAGACATAGACAGTAAGAAGAGTCAGTCTTCTAGTACTTAATTCGGCATTGTGCCTTTTGTATTTAATTCCGATGCAATTTCTGTGTTTCATCGTCAATAAGAAGGTCAGAGGGATACAGTAAACCTGAAGCGAACATCGGAATCTATAACTAGTGTCACAGGGATGGTTCATATCATGGTCAGTAAGAAGAGTCAGTCTTCTTGTACTTATATCGGAATTGTGCATTTTCTATTAATTTCTGATGCAATTTCTGTGTTTCATCTTCAAGAAGAAGGTCCAAGGGATACAGTAAACCTGGAGTGAAGCATCGGAATCTATAAGTAGTGTCACTGGAATGGTTCAAAACATTGACAGTAAGAAAAGTCAGACTTCTTTTACTTAAGTCGGCATTGTGCCTTTTGTAGTTAATTCCGATGCAATTTCTGTGTTTCATCGTCAATAAGAAGGTCAGAGGGATACAGTAAACCTGAAGTGAAGCAACGCAATCTATAACTTGTGTCACAGGGATGGTTCGAAACATTCACAGTAAGAAGAGTCGGTCTACATGTACCTAAGTCGGCATTGTGCCTTTTGAATTTAATTCCGATGCAATTTCTGTGTTTCATCGTCAATAAGAAGGTCAGAGGGATACAGTAAAGCTGATGTGAAGCATCGGAATCTATAACTAGTGTCACAGGAATGGTTCAAAACATAGTCAGTTAGAAGAGTCAGTATTCTTGAACTTATGTCGGTATTGTGCCTTTTGTATTTAATTCCGATGCAATTTCTGTGTTTCATCGTTAATAAGAAGGTCAGAGGGATACAGTAAAACTGGAGTGAAGCTTCGGAGTCTATAACTAGTGTCACAGAAATGGTTCAAAACATAGTCAGTAAGAAGAGTCAGTCTTCTTGTACTTAATCCGGCATTTTGCCTTTATTATTTAATTCTGATGCAATTTCTGTGTTTCATCGTCAATAAGAAGGTCAGAGGGATACAGTAAACCTGAAGTGAAGCATCGGAATCTATAACTAGAGTCACAGGAATGGTTCAAAACATAGACAGTAAGAAGAGTCAGTCTTCTTGTACTTAAGTCGGCATTGTGCCTTTTGTATTTAATTCCGATGCAATTTCTGCGTTTCGTCGTTAATAAGAAGGTTTAAGGGATACAGTAAACCTGAAGTAAAGCATCGCAATCTATAGCTAGTGTCACAAGAATGGTTCAAATGATAGTAAGAATGAAGAGTGAGTTTTCTTGTACTTAAGTCGGCATTGTGCCCTTTGTATTTAATTCCGATGCGATTTCTGTGTTTCATCGTCAATAAGAAGGTCCAAGGGATACAGTAATCCTGAAATTAAGCATCGGAATCTATGACTACTGTAACAGGAATGGTTCAAAACATAGTCAGAAAGAAGAGTCAGTATTCTTGCACTGATGTCGGTATTGTGCCTTTTGTATTTAATTCCGATGGAATTTCTGTGTTTCATCGTCAATAAGAAGATCAGAGGGATACAGTAATCCTGGAGTGAAGCATCGGAGTCTATAACTAGTGTCACAGGAATGGTTCAAAACATAGACAGTAAGAAGAGTCAGTCTTCTAGTACTTAATTCGGCATTGTGCCTTTTGTATTTAATTCCGATGCAATTTCTGTGTTTCATCGTCAATAAGAAGGTCAGAGGGATACAGTAAACCTGAAGCGAAGCATCGGAATCTATAGCTAGGGTCACAGGAATGGTTCATATCATGGTCAGTAAGAAGAGTCAGTCTTCTTGTACTTATGTCGGTATTGTGCATTTTCTATTAATTTCTGATGCAATTTCTGTGCTTCATCGTCAAGAAGAAGGTAAAAGGGATACAGTAAACCTGGAGTGAAGCATCGGAATCTATAACTAGTGTCACAGGAATGGTTCAAAACATTGACAGTAAGAAGAGTCAGACTTCTTTTACTTAAGTCGGCATTGTACCATTTGTAATTGATTTCGATGCAATTTCTGTGTTTCATCGTCAATAAGAAGGTCAGAGGTATACAGTAAACCTGAACTGAAGCATCGGAACGTATAACTTATGTCACAGGAATGGTTCAAAACATTCACAGTAGGAAGAGTCAGTCTACATGTACTTAAGTCGGCTTTGTGCCTTTTGTATTTAATTCCGATGCAATTTCTGTGTTTCACCGTCAATAAGAAGGTCATAGGGATACATTAAACCTGATGTGAAGCATCCGAATTTATAACTAGTGTCACAGGAATGGTTCTAACATAGTCAGTAAGATGAATCAGTCTTCTTGTACTTAAGTCGGCATTGTGCTTTTTGTATTTAATTCCGATGCAATTTCTGTGTTTCATCGTCAATAAGAAGATCCAAGGGATACAGTAGACCTGAATTAAGGCATCGGAATCTATAACTAGTGTCACAGGAATGGTTCAAAACATAGACAGTAAGAAGAAACAGTCTTCTTGATCTTAAGTCGGCATTGTGCCTTTTGTATTTAATTCCGATGCAAGTTCTGTGTTTCATCGTCAATAAGAAGGTCAGAGGGATACAGTAAACCTGAAGTGAAGCATCGGAATCTATAACTAGAGTCACAGGAATGGTTCAAAACATAGACAGTAAGAAGAGTCAGTCTTCTTGTACTTAAGTCGGCATTGTGCCTTTTGTATTTAATTCCGATGCAATTTCTGCGTTTCATCGTTAATAAGAAGGTTTAAGGGATACAGTAAACATGAAGTGAAGCATCGCAATCTATAGCTAGTGTCACAAGAATGGTTGAAATCATAGTAAGAATGAAGAGTCAGTCTTCTTGTACTTAAGACGGCATTGTGCCTTGTGTATTTAATTCCGATGCAATTTCTGTGTTTCATCGTCAATAAGAAGGTCCAAGGGATACAGTAAACCTGGAGTGAAGCATCGGACTCTGTAACTAGTGTCACAGGAATGGTTCAAAACATAGACAGTAAGAAGAGTCGGTCTTCATGTACGTAAGTCGGCATTATGCCTTTTGTATTTAATTAAGATGCATTTTCTGAGTTTCAACGACAATAAGAAGGTCCAAGGGATACAGTAAACCTGAAGTGAAGCATCGGAATCTATAACTAGTGTCACAGGAATGGTTCAAAACATTGACATTAAGAAGAGTCAGATTTCTTTTACTTAAGTCGGCATTGTACTTTTTGTAATTGATTTCGATGCAATTTCTGTGTTTCATCGTCAATAAGAAGGTCAGAGGTATACAGTAAACCTGAGTGAGCATCCGAACCTATAACTAGTGTCACAGGAATGGTTCAAAACATAGTCAGTAAAAAGAGTCAGTCTTCTTGTACTTAAGTCGGCATTGTGCCTTTTTTATTTAATTCCGATGCAATTTCTGTGTTTCATCGTCAATAAGAAGGTCAGAGGGATACAGTAAACCTGAAGTGAAGCATCGGCATCTATAACTAGTGTCACAGGAATGGTTCTAATCATAGTCAGTATGAAGAGTCAGTCTTTTTGTACTTAAGTCGGCATTGTGCCTTTTGTGTTTAATTCCGATGCAATTTCTGTGTTTCATCGTCAATAAGAAGGTCAGAGGGATACAGTTAACCTGAAGTGAAGCATCGGAATCTATAACTAGTGTCACAGGAATGGTTCATATCATAGTCAGTAAGAATAGTCAGTCTTCTTGTACTTATATCGGTATTGTGCATTTTCTATTAAATTCAGATGCAATTTCTGTGTTTCATCGTCAATAAGAAGGTCCAAGGGATACAGTAAACCTGGAGTGAAGCATCGGAATCTATAACTAGTGTCACAGGAATGGTTCAAAACATTGACATTAAGAAGAGTCAGATTTCTTTTACTTAAGTCGGCATTGTACTTTTTGTAATTGATTTCGATGCAATTACTGTGTTTCATCGTCAATAAGAAGGTCAGAGGTATACAGTAAACCGAAGTGAAGCATCGGAACCTATAACTTATGTCACAGGAATGGTTCAAAACATTCACAGTAGGAAGAGTCAGTCTACATGTACTTAAGTCGGCTTTGTGCCTTTTGTATTTATTTCCGATGCAATTTCTGTGTTTCACCGTCATTAAGAAGGTCAGAGGGATACAGTAAACCTGATGTGAAGCATCCGAATCTATAACTAGTGTCACAGGAATGGTTCAAACATAGTCAGTATGAAGAGTCAGTCTTCCTGTACTTAAGTCGGCATTGTGATTTTTGTATTTAATTCCGATGCAATTTCTGTGTTTCATCGTCAACAAGAAGGTCCAAGGGATACAGTAGACCTGAATTGAAGCATCGGAATCTATAACTAGTGTCACAGGAATAGTTCAAAACATACAAAGTAAGAAGAAACAGTCTTCTTGTAGTTAAGTCGGCATTGTGCCTTTTGTATTTAATTCCGATGCAACTTCTGTGTTTCATCGTCAATAAGAAGGTCAGAGGGATACAGTAAACCTGAAGTGAAGCTTCGGAATCTATAACTAGAGACACAGGAATGGTTCAAATCATAGACAGTAAGAAGAGTCAGTCTTCTTGTACTTAAGTCGGCATTGTGCCTCTTGCATTTAATTCCGATGCAATTTCTGCGTTTCATCGTTAATAAGAAGGTTTAAGAGATACAGTAAACCTGAAGTGAAGCATCGCAATCTATAGCTAGTGTCACAAGAATGGTTCAAATCATAGTAAGAATGAAGAGTCAGTCTTCTTGTACTTAAGACGGCATTGTGCCTTGTGTATTTAATTCCGATGCAATTTCTGTGTTTCATCGTCAATAAGAAGGTCCACGGGATACAGTAGACCTGAATTGAAGCATCGGAATCCTTAGCTATTGTCACAGGAATGGTTCAAAACATAGACAGTAAGAAGAGTCAGTCTTCTTGTACTTAAGTCGGCATTGTGCCTTTTCTATTTAATTCCGATGCAACTTCTGTGTTTCATCGTCAATAAGAAGGTCCAAGGGATACTGTAATCCTGAAGTTAAGCATCGGAATCTATGACTAGTGTCACAGGAATTGTACAAAACATAGTCAGTAAGAAGAGTCAGTATTCTTGTACTTATGTCGGTATTGTGCCTTTTGTATTTAATTTCGATGCAATTTCTGTGTTTCATCGTCAGTAAGAAGGTCAGAGGGGTACAGTAAACCTGGAGTGAAGCATCGGAGTCTATAACTGGTGTCACAGGAATTGTTCCAAACATAGACAGTAAGAAGAGTCAGTCTTCTAGTACTTAATTCGGCATTGTGCCTTTTGTATTTAATTCCGATGCAATTTCTGTGTTTCATCGTCAATAAGAAGGTCAGAGGGATACAGTAAACCTGAAGCGAACATCGGAATCTATAACTAGTGTCACAGGGATGGTTCATATCATGGTCAGTAAGAAGAGTCAGTCTTCTTGTACTTATGTCGGAATTGTGCATTTTCTATTAATTTCTGATGCAATTTCTGTGTTTCATCTTCAAGAAGAAGGTCCAAGGGATACAGTAAACCTGGTGTGAAGCATCGGAATCTATAAGTAGTGTCACTGGAATGGTTCAAAACATTGACAGTAAGAAGAGTCAGACTTCTTTTACTTAAGTCGGCATTGTGCCTTTTGTAGTTAATTCCGATGCAATTTCTGTGTTTCATCGTCAATAAGAAGGTCAGAGGGATACAGTAAACCTGAAGTGAAGCATCGCAATCTATAACTTGTGTCACAGGGATGGTTCAAAACATTCACAGTAAGAAGAGTCGGTCTACATGTACTTAAGCCGGCATTGTGCCTTTTGAATTTAATTCCGATGAAATTTCTGTGTTTCATCGTCAATAAGAAGGTCAGAGGGATACAGTAAACCTGATGTGAAGCATCGGAATCTATAACTAGTGTCACAGGAATGGTTCAAAACATAGTCAGTTAGAAGAGTCAGTATTCTTGAACTTAAGTCGGTATTGTGCCTTTTGTATTTAATTCCGATGCAATTTCTGTGTTTCATCGTTAATAAGAAGGTCAGAGGGATACAGTAAAACTGGAGTGAAGCATCGGAGTCTATAACTAGTGTCACAGAAATGGTTCAAAACATAGTCAGTAAGAAGAGTCAGTCTTCTAGTACTTAATCCGGCATTTTGCCTTTAGTATTTAATTCCGATGCAATTTCTGTGTTTCATCGTCAATAAGAAGGTCAGAGGGATACAGTAAACCTGAAGCGAAGTATCGGAATCTATAAGTAGTGTCACAGGAATGGTTCACATCATAGTCAGTAAGAATAGTCAGTCCTCTTGGACTTATATCGGTATTGTGCATTTTCTATTAAATTCAGATGCAATTTCTGTGTTTCATCGTCAATAAGAAGGTCCAAGGGATACAGTAAACCTGGAGTGATGCATCGGAATCTATAACTAGTGTCACAGGAATGGTTCAAAACATTGACAGTAAGAAGAGTCAGACTTCTTTTACTTAAGTCGGCATTGTGCCTTTTGTAATTGATTTCGATGCAATTTCTGTGTTTCATCGTCAATAAGAAGGTCAGAGGTATACAGTAAACCTGAAGTGAAGCATCGGAACCTATAACTTATGTCACAGGAAAGATTCAAATCATTCACATTAGGAAGAGTCAGTCAACATGTATTTAAGTCGGCTTTGTGCCTTTTGTATTTAATTCCGATGCAATTTCTGTGTTTCACCGTCAATAAGAAGGTCAGAGGGATACAGTAAACCTGATGTGAAGCATCCGATTCTATAACTAGTGTCACAGGAATGGTTCAAACATAGTCAGTAAGAAGAGTCAGTCTTCATGTACTTACGTCGGCATTGTGCTTTTTGTATTTAATTCCGATGCAATTTCTGTGTTTCATCGTCAGTAAGAAGGTCCAAGGGATACAGTAGACCTGAATTGAAGCATCGGAATCTATAACTAGTGTCACAGGAATGGTTCAAAACATAGACAGTAAGAAGAAACAGTCTTCTTGTACTTAAGTCGGCATTGTGCCTTTTGTATTTAATTCCGATGCAATTTCTGCGTTTCGTCGTTAATAAGAAGGTTTAAGGGATACAGTAAACCTGAAGTGAAGCATCGCAATCTATAGCTAGTGTCACAAGAATGGTTCAAATGATAGTAAGAATGAAGAGTGAGTTTTCTTGTACTTAAGTCGGCATTGTGCCCTTTGTATTTAATTCCGAAGCGATTTCTGTGTTTCATCGTCAATAAGAAGGTCCAAGGGATACAGTAATCCTGAAATTAAGCATCGGAATCTATGACTACTGTAACAGGAATGGTTCAAAACATAGTCAGAAAGAAGAGTCAGTATTCTTGCACTGATGTCGGTATTGTGCCTTTTGTATTTAATTCCGATGGAATTTCTGTGTTTCATCGTCAATAAGAAGATCAGAGGGATACAGTAATCCTGGAGTGAAGCATCGGAGTCTATAACTAGTGTCACAGGAATGGTTCAAAACATAGACAGTAAGAAGAGTCAGTCTTCTTGTACTTAATTCGGCATTGTGCCTTTTGTATTTAATTCCGATGCAATTTCTGTGTTTCGTCGTCAATAAGAAGGTCAGAGGGATACAGTTAACCTGCAGCGAGGCATCGGAATCTATAACTAGTGTCACAGGAATGGTTCAAAACATTGACATTGAGAAGAGTCAGATTTCTTTTACTTAAGTCGGCATTGTACTTTTTGTAATTGATTTCGATGCAATTTCTGTGTTTCATCGTCAATAAGAAGGTCAGAGGTATACAGTAAACCTGAGTGAGCATCCGAACCTATAACTAGTGTCACAGGAATGGTTCAAAACATAGTCAGTAAAAAGAGTCAGTCTTCTTGTACTTAAGTCGGCATTGTGCCTTTTTTATTTAATTCCGATGCAATTTCTGTGTTTCATCGTCAATAAGAAGGTCAGAGGGATACAGTAAACCTGAAGTGAAGCATCGGCATCTATAACTAGTGTCACAGGAATGGTTCTAATCATAGTCAGTATGAAGAGTCAGTCTTTTTGTACTTAAGTCGGCATTGTGCCTTTTGTGTGTAATTCCGATGCAATTTCTGTGTTTCATCGTCAATAAGAAGGTCAGAGGGATACAGTAAACCTGAAGTGAAGCATCGGAATCTATAACTAGTGTCACAGGAATGGTTCATATCATAGTCAGTAAGAATAGTCAGTCTTCTTGTACTTATATCGGTATTGTGCATTTTCTATTAAATTCAGATGCAATTTCTGTGTTTCATCGTCAATAAGAAGGTCCAAGGGATACAGTAAACCTGGAGTGAAGCATCGGAATCTATAACTAGTGTCACAGGAATGGTTCAAAACATTGACATTAAGAAGAGTCAGATTTCTTTTACTTAAGTCGGCATTGTACTTTTGTAATTGATTTCGATGCAATTACTGTGTTTCATCGTCAATAAGAAGGTCAGAGGTATACAGTAAACCGAAGTGAAGCATCGGAACCTATAACTTATGTCACAGGAATGGTTCAAAACATTCACAGTAGGAAGAGTCAGTCTACATGTACTTAAGTCGGCTTTGTGCCTTTTGTATTTATTTCCGATGCAATTTCTGTGTTTCACCGTCATTAAGAAGGTCAGAGGGATACAGTAAACCTGATGTGAAGCATCCGAATCTATAACTAGTGTCACAGGAATGGTTCAAACATAGTCAGTATGAAGAGTCAGTCTTCCTGTACTTAAGTCGGCATTGTGATTTTTGTATTTAATTCCGATGCAATTTCTGTGTTTCATCGTCAACAAGAAGGTCCAAGGGATACAGTAGACCTGAATTGAAGCATCGGAATCTATAACTAGTGTCACAGGAATAGTTCAAAACATACAAAGTAAGAAGAAACAGTCTTCTTGTAGTTAAGTCGGCATTGTGCCTTTTGTATTTAATTCCGATGGAACTTCTGTGTTTCATCGTCAATAAGAAGGTCAGAGGGATACAGTAAACCTGAAGTGAAGCATCGGAATCTATAACTAGAGACACAGGAATGGTTCAAATCATAGACAGTAAGAAGAGTCAGTCTTCTTGTACTTAAGTCGGCATTGTGCCTCTTGCATTTAATTCCGATGCAATTTCTGCGTTTCATCGTTAATAAGAAGGTTTAAGAGATACAGTAAACCTGAAGTGAAGCATCGCAATCTATAGCTAGTGTCACAAGAATGGTTCAAATCATAGTAAGAATGAAGAGTCAGTCTTCTTGTACTTAAGACGGCATTGTGCCTTGTGTATTTAATTCCGATGCAATTTCTGTGTTTCATCGTCAATAAGAAGGTCCACGGGATACAGTAGACCTGAATTGAAGCATCGGAATCTATAGCTATTGTCACAGGAATGGTTCAAAACATAGCCAGTAAGAAGAGTCAGTCTTCTTGTACTTAAGTCGGCATTGTGCCTTTTCTATTTAATTCCGATGCAACTTCTGTGTTTCATCGTCAATAAGAAGGTCCAAGGGATACTGTAATCCTGAAGTTAAGCATCGGAATCTATGACTAGTGTCACAGGAATTGTACAAAACATAGTCAGTAAGAAGAGTCAGTATTCTTGTACTTATGTCGGTATTGTGCCTTTTGTATTTAATTTCGATGCAATTTCTGTGTTTCATCGTCAGTAAGAAGGTCAGAGGGGTACAGTAAACCTGGAGTGAAGCATCGGAGTCTATAACTGGTGTCACAGGAATTGTTCCAAACATAGACAGTAAGAAGAGTCAGTCTTCTAGTACTTAATTCGGCATTGTGCCTTTTGTATTTAATTCCGATGCAATTTCTGTGTTTCATCGTCAATAAGAAGGTCAGAGGGATACAGTAAACCTGAAGCGAACATCGGAATCTATAACTAGTGTCACAGGGATGGTTCATATCATGGTCAGTAAGAAGAGTCAGTCTTCTTGTACTTATGTCGGAATTGTGCATTTTCTATTAATTTCTGATGCAATTTCTGTGTTTCATCTTCAAGAAGAAGGTCCAAGGGATACAGTAAACCTGGTGTGAAGCATCGGAATCTATAAGTAGTGTCACTGGAATGGTTCAAAACATTGACAGTAAGAAGAGTCAGACTTCTTTTACTTAAGTCGGCATTGTGCCTTTTGTAGTTAATTCCGATGCAATTTCTGTGTTTCATCGTCAATAAGAAGGTCAGAGGCATACAGTAAACCTGAAGTGAAGCATCGCAATCTATAACTTGTGTCACAGGGATGGTTCAAAACATTCACAGTAAGAAGAGTCGGTCTACATGTACTTAAGTCGGCATTGTGCCTTTTGAATTTAATTCCGATGAAATATCTGTGTTTCATCGTCAATAAGAAGGTCAGAGGGATACAGTAAACCTGATGTGAAGCATCGGAATCTATAACTAGTGTCACAGGAATGGTTCAAAACATAGTCAGTTAGAAGAGTCAGTATTCTTGAACTTATGTCGGTATTGTGCCTTTTGTATTTAATTCCGATGCAATTTCTGTGTTTCATCGTTAATAAGAAGGTCAGAGGGATACAGTAAAACTGGAGTGAAGCATCGGAGTCTATAACTAGTGTCACAGAAATGGTTCAAAACATAGTCAGTAAGAAGAGTCAGTCTTCTAGTACTTAATCCGGCATTTTGCCTTTAGTATTTAATTCCGATGCAATTTCTGTGTTTCATCGTCAATAAGAAGGTCAGAGGGATACAGTAAACCTGAAGCGAAGTATCGGAATCTATAAGTAGTGTCACAGGAATGGTTCACATCATAGTCAGTAAGAATAGTCAGTCCTCTTGGACTTATATCGGTATTGTGCATTTTCTATTAAATTCAGATGCAATTTCTGTGTTTCATCGTCAATAAGAAGGTCCAAGGGATACAGTAAACCTGGAGTGAAGCATCGGAATCTATAACTAGTGTCACAGGAATGGTTCAAAACATTGACAGTAAGAAGAGTCAGACTTCTTTTACTTAAGTCGGCATTGTGCCTTTTGTAATTGATTTCGATGCAATTTCTGTGTTTCATCGTCAATAAGAAGGTCAGAGGTATACAGTAAACCTGAAGTGAAGCATCGGAACCTATAACTTATGTCACAGGAAAGATTCAAATCATTCACATTAGGAAGAGTCAGTCAACATGTATTTAAGTCGGCTTTGTGCCTTTTGTATTTAATTCCGATGCAATTTCTGTGTTTCACCGTCAATAAGAAGGTCAGAGGGATACAGTAAACCTGATGTGAAGCATCCGATTCTATAACTAGTGTCACAGGAATGGTTCAAACATAGTCAGTAAGAAGAGTCAGTCTTCATGTACTTACGTCGGCATTGTGCTTTTTGTATTTAATTCCGATGCAATTTCTGTGTTTCATCGTCAGTAAGAAGGTCCAAGGGATACAGTAGACCTGAATTGAAGCATCGGAATCTATAACTAGTGTCACAGGAATGGTTCAAAACATAGACAGTAAGAAGAAACAGTCTTCTTGTACTTAAGTCGGCATTGTGCCTTTTGTATTTAATTCCGATGCAATTTCTGCGTTTCGTCGTTAATAAGAAGGTTTAAGGGATACAGTAAACCTGAAGTGAAGCATCGCAATCTATAGCTAGTGTCACAAGAATGGTTCAAATGATAGTAAGAATGAAGAGTGAGTTTTCTT
The DNA here is from genome assembly GCF_021461385.2 of Schistocerca piceifrons. Classification (NCBI taxonomy): domain Eukaryota; kingdom Metazoa; phylum Arthropoda; class Insecta; order Orthoptera; family Acrididae; genus Schistocerca; species Schistocerca piceifrons. The sequence continues at coordinate 161,227 of NW_025728135.1, read as the reverse complement.
GTACTTAAGTCGGCATTGTGCCCTTTGTATTTAATTCCGATGCGATTTCTGTGTTTCATCGTCAATAAGAAGGTCCAAGGGATACAGTAATCCTGAAATTAAGCATCGGAATCTATGACTACTGTAACAGGAATGGTTCAAAACATAGTCAGAAAGAAGAGTCAGTATTCTTGCACTGATGTCGGTATTGTGCCTTTTGTATTTAATTCCGATGGAATTTCTGTGTTTCATCGTCAATAAGAAGATCAGAGGGATACAGTAATCCTGGAGTGAAGCATCGGAGTCTATAACTAGTGTCACAGGAATGGTTCAAAACATAGACAGTAAGAAGAGTCAGTCTTCTTGTACTTAATTCGGCATTGTGCCTTTTGTATTTAATTCCGATGCAATTTCTGTGTTTCGTCGTCAATAAGAAGGTCAGAGGGATACAGTTAACCTGCAGCGAGGCATCGGAATCTATAACTAGTGTCACAGGAATGGTTCAAATCATAGTCAGTGGGAAGAGTCAGTCTTCTTGTACTTAAGTCGGCATTGTGCCTTTTGTATTTAATTCCGATGCAATTTCTGTGTTTCATCGTCAATAAGAAGGTCCATGGGATACAGTAAACCTGGAGTGAAGCATCGGAATCCATAACTAGTGTCACAGGGACGGTTCAAAGCATAGAAAGTAAGATGAGTCAGTATTCTTGTACGTAACTCGGCATTGTGCCTTTTGTATTTCATTCCGATGCTATTTCTGCGTTTCATCGCCAATAACAAGGTCAGAGGGATACAGTAAACCTGAAGTGAAGCATCGGAACCTATAACTTGTGTCACAGGAATGGTTCAAAACATTCACTGTAGGAAGTGTCAGTCTACATGTACTTAAGTCGGCATTGTGCCTTTTGTATTTAATTCCGATGCAATTTCTGTGGTTCGTCGTCAATAAGAAGGTAAGAGGGATACAGTAAACCTGATGTGAAGCATCGGAATCTATAACTAGTGCCACAGGAATGGTTCAAAACATAGTCAGTAATAAGAGTCAGTCTTCTTGTACTTAAGTCGGCATTGTGCCTTTTGTATTTAATTCCGATGCAATGTCTGTGTTTCATCGTCAATAAGAAGATCCAAGGGAAACAATAGACCTGAATTGAAGCATCGGAATCTATAACTAGTGTCACAGGAATGGTTCAAAACATAGGCAGTAAGAAGAGTCGGTCTTCTTTTACTTAAGTCGGCATTGTGCCTATTGTATTCAATTCCGATGCAACTTCTGTGTTTCATCGTCAATAAGAAGGTCAGAGGGATACAGTAAACCTGAAGTGAAGCATCGGAATCTGTAACTAGTGTCACAGGAATGGTTCAAAACATAGTCAGTAAGAAGAGTAAGTCTTTTTGTACTTAAGTCGGCATTGTGCTTTTTGTATTTAATTCCGATGCAATTTCTGTGTTTCATTGTCAATAAGAAGGTCAAAGGGATACATTAAACCTGGAGTGAAGCATCGGAATCTATAATTAGTGTCACAGGATTGGTTCAAAACATAGTAAGTAAGAAGAGACAGTCTTGTTGTACTTAAGTCATCACTGTGCATTTTCTATTTAATTCTGATCCTATTTCTGTGTTTCATCGTCAATAAGAAGGTCCAAGGGATACAGTAAACCTGGAGTGAAGCATCGGAATCTATAACTAGTGTCACAGAAATGGTTCAAAACATAGGCAGTAAGAAGAGTCAGTCTTCATGTACTTATGTCGGCATTGTGCCTTTTGTATTTAATTCCGATGCAATTTCTGTGTTTCATCGTCAATACGAAGGTCCAAGGGATACAGTAAACCTGGAGTGAAGCATCGGAGTCTATAACTAGTGTCACAGGAATGGTTCAAAGCATAGACAGAAAGAAGAGTCAGTCTTCTTGTACTTAATTCGGCATTGTGCCTTTTGTATTTAATTCCGATGCAATTTCTGTGTTTCGTCGTCAATAAGGTCAGAGGGATACAGTTAACCTGCAGCGAGGCATCGGAATCTATAACTAGTGTCACAGGAATGGTTCAAATCATAGTCAGTAGGAAGAGTCAGTCTTCTTGTACTTAAGTCGGCATTGTGCCTTTTGTATTTAATTCCGATGCAATTTCTGTGTTTCATCGTCAATAAGAAGGCCCATGGGATACAGTAAACCTGGAGTGAAGCATCGGAATCCATAACTAGTGTCACAGGGACGGTTCAAAGCATAGAAAGTAAGATGAGTCAGTATTCTTGTACTTAACTCGGCATTGTGCCTTTTGTATGTAATTCCGATGCAATTTCTGCGTTTCATCGTCAATAAGAAGGTCCAAGGGATACAGTAAACCTGAAGTGAAGTATCGCAATCTATAATTAGTGTCACAGGATTGGTTCAAACTTAGTCAGTAAGAAGAGACAGTCTTCTTGTACTTAAGTCATCACTGTGCTTTTTCTATTTAATTCTGATGCTCTTTCTGTGTTTCATCGTCAATAAGAAGGTCCAAGGGATACAGTAAACCTGGAGTGAAGCAGCGGAATCTATAACTAGTGTCACAGGAGTGGTCCAAAACACAGACAGTAAGAAGAGTCAGTCTTCTTGTACTTAAGTGGGCATTGTGCCTTTTGTATTTATTCCGTTGCAATTTCTGTGTTTCATCGTCATTATAAAGGTCCAAGGGATGCAGTAAACCTGGAGTGAAGCATCGGAGTATATAACTAGTGTCACAGGAATGGTTCAAACTATAGACAGAAAGAAGAGTCAGTCTTCTTGTACTTAATTCGGCATTGTGTCTTTGGTATTTAATTCCGATGCAATTCTGTGTTTCATCGTCTATAAGGCCAGAGGGATACAGTAAACCTGAAGTGAAACATCGGAATCTATAACTAGTGTCACAGGAATGGTTCAAAACTTAGTCAGTAAGAAGAGTCAGTCATCTTGTACTTATGTCGGCATTGTGCCTTTTGTATTTAATTCCGATGCAATTTCTGTGTTTCATCGTCAATAAGAAGGTCCAAGGGATGCAGTAAACCTGGAGTGAAGCATCGGAGTATATAACTAGTGTCACAGGAATGGTTCAAACTATAGACAGAAAGAAGAGTCAGTCTTCTTGTACTTAATTCGGCATTGTGTCTTTTGTATTTAATTCCGATGCAATTTCTGTGTTTCATCGTCAATACGAAGGCCCAAGGGATACAGTAAACCTGGAGTGAAGCATCGGAGTCTATAACTAGTGTCACAGGAATGGTTCAAAGCATATACAGAAAGAAGAGTCAGTCTTCTTGTACTTAATTTGGCATTGTGCCTTTTGTATTTAATTCCGATGCAATTTCTGTGTTTCGTCGTCATTAAGAAGGTCAGAGGGGTACAGTTAACCTGCAGCGAGGCATCGGAATCTATAACTAGTGTCACAGGAATGGTTCAAATCATAGTCAGTAGGAAGAGTCAGTCTTCTTGTTCTTAAGTCGGCACTGTGGCTTTTGTATTTAATTCCGATGCAATTTCTGTGTTTCAACGTCAATAAGAAGGTCCAAGGGATACAGTAAACCTGAAGTGAAGCATCGGAATCTGTAACTAGTGTCACAGGAATTGCTCAAAGCATAGACAGTAAGAAGAGTCAGTCTTCTTGTACTGAAGTCGGCATTGTGCCTTTTGAATTGAATTCCGATGCAATTTCTGTGTTTCATCGTCAATAAGAAGGTCAGAGGGATACAGTAAACCCGAAGTGAAGCATCGGAATCTATAGCTAGTGTCACAGGAATGCTTCAAATCATAGTCAGTAAGAAGAGTCAGTCCTCTTGACCTTAAGGCGGCATTGTGCCTTTTGTATTTAATTCCGATGCAATCTCTGTGTTTCATCGTCAATAAGAAGGTCCAAGGGATACAGTAAACCACGAGTGAAGCATCGGAATCTATAACTAGTGTCACAGGAGTGGTTCAAAACATAGACAGTATGAAGAGTCAGTCTTCTTGTACTTAAGTCGGCATTGTGCCTTTTGTATTTAATACCGATGCAATCTTTGTGTTTCATCGTCAATAAGAAGGTCCATGGGAAACAGTAAACCTGAAGTGAAGCATCCGAATCTAAAAGTCGTCTCACAGGTAAGGTTCAAAACATTGACAATAACAAGTGTCAGCCTTATTGTACTTAAGTCGGCATTGTGCCTTTTGTGTTTGATTCCGATGCAATCTCTGTGTTTCATCGTGAATACGAAACTCCAAGGGTACAGTAAACCTGAGGTGAAGTATCGACATCTATTACTGGTCTCACAGGAGAGATTCAAAACATAGACAGTAAGAAGAGTCATTCTTCTTGTACTTAAGTCGGCATTGTGCCTTTTGTATTTAATTGCGATGCAATTTCTGTGTTTCATCGTCAATATGCAGGTCCAAGGCATACAGTAAACCTCAAGTGAAGCATCGGAATCTATAACTAGTGTCACAGGAATGGTTCAAAATATAGACAGTAAGAAGCGTGAGTCTTCTTGTACTTAAGTCGGCATTGTGCCTTTTGTATTTAATTCCGGTGCAATTTCTGTGTTTCATCGTCAATAAGAAGGTCCAAGGGATACAGTAAACCTGGAGTGAAGCATCGGACTCTGTAACTAGTGTCACAGGAATGGTTCAAAACATAGACAGTAAGAAGAGTCGGTCTTCATGTACGTAAGTCGGCATTGGGCCTTTTGTATTTAATTAATATGCATTTTCTGAGTTTCAACGTCAATAAGAAGGTCCAAGGGATACAGTAAACCTGAAGTGAAGCATCGGAATCTATAACAAGTGTCACAGGAATGGTTCAAAACATTGACATTAAGAAGAGTCAGATTTCTTTTACTTAAGTCGGCATTGTACTTTTTGTAATTGATTTCGATGCAATTTCTGTGTTTCATCGTCAATAAGAAGGTCAGAGGTATACAGCAAACCTGAAGTGAAGCATCGGAACCTATAACTTATGTCACAGGAATGGTTCAAAACATTCACAGTAGGAAGAGTCAGTCTACATGTACTTAAGTCGGCCTTGTGCCTTTTGTATTTATTTCCGATGCAATTTCTGTGTTTCACCGTCATTAAGAAGGTCAGAGGGATACAGTAAACCTGATGTGAAGCATCCGAATCTATAACTAGTGTCACAGGAATGGTTCAAACATAGTCAGTATGAAGAGTCAGTCTTCTTGTACTTAAGTCGGCATTGTGCCTATTGTATTTAATTCCGATGCAACTTCTGTGTTTCATCGTCAATAAGAAGGTCAGAGGGATACAGTAAACCTGAAGTGAAGCATCGGAATCTGTAACTAGTGTCACAGGAATGGTTCAAAACATAGTCAGTAAGAAGAGTAAGTCTTTTTGTACTTAAGTCGGCATTGTGCCTTTTGTATTTAATTCCGATGCAATTTCTGTGTTTCATTGTCAATAAGAAGGTCAAAGGGATACATTAAACCTGGAGTGAAGCATCGGAATCTATAATTAGTGTCACAGGATTGGTTCAAAACATAGTATGTAAGAAGAGACAGTCTTGTTGTACTTAAGTCATCACTGTGCATTTTCTATTTAATTCTGATCCTATTTCTGTGTTTCATCGTCAATAAGAAGGTCCAAGGGATACAGTAAACCTGGAGTGAAGCATCGGAATCTATAACTAGTGTCACAGGAATGATTCAAAACATTGACAGTAAGAAGAGTCAGAGTACTTTTACTTTAGACGGCATTGTGCCTTTTGTAATTAATTCCGATGCAATTTCTGTGTTTCAACGTCAATAAGAAGGTCAGAGGGATACGGTAAACCTGAAGTGAAGCATCGGAATCTATAACTAGTGTCACAGGAATGGTTCAAAACATTCACAGTAGGAAGTGTCAGTCTACATGTACTTAAGTCGGCATTGTGCCTTTTGTATTTAATTCCGATGCTATTTCTGTGTTTCATCGTCAATAAGAATGTCAGAGGGATACAGTAAACCAGATGTGAAGCATCGGAATCTCTAAATAGTGCCACAGGAATATTTCAAAACATAGTCAGTAAGAAGAGTCAGTCTTCTTGTACTTAAGTCGGCATTGAGCTTTTAGTATTTAATTCCGATGCAATTTCTGTGTTTCATCGTCAATAAGAAGGTCCACGGGATACAGTAGAAATGAATTGAAGCATCGGAATCTATGACTAGTGTCACAGGAATGGTTCAAAACATAGACAGTAAGAAGAGTCAGTCTTCTTGTACTTAAGTCGGCATTGTGCCTTTTGTATTTAATTCCGATGCAACTTCTGTGTTTCGTCGTCAATAACAAGGTCAGAGGGATACAGTAAACCTGAAGTGAAGCATCGGAGTCTATAACTAGTGTCACAGGAATGGTACAAAACATAGTCAGTAAGAAGAGTAAGTCTTTTGGTACTTATGTCGGCATTATGCCTTTTGTATTGAATTCCGATGCAATTTCTGTGTTTCATCGTCAATAAGAAGGTCCAAGGGATACATTAAATCTGGAGTGAAGCATCGGAATCTATAACTAGTGTCACAGGGACGATTCAAAGCATAGACACTAAGATGAGTCAGTATTCTTGTACCTAAGTCGGCATTGTGCTTTTTGTATTTAATTCCGATGCAATTTCTGTGTTTCATCGTCACTACGAAGGTCAGAGGGATACAGTAATCCTGAAGTGAAGCATCGGAATCTATAACTAGTGTCACAGGAGTGGTCCAAAACACAGACAGTAGGAAGAGTCAGTCTTCTAGTACTTAAGTCTGCATTGTGCCTTTTCTATTTAATTCCGATGCAATTTCTGTGTTTCATCGTCAATAAGACGGTCCAAGGGATACAGTAAACCTAAAGTGTAGCATCAGAATCTATAACTAGAGTCACAGGAATGGTTCAAAACATAGACACTAAGAAGAGTCAGTCTTCTTGTACTTAAGTGGGCATTGTGCCTTTTGTATTTATTCCGTTGCAATTTCTGTGTTTTATCGTCAATAAGAAGGTCCAAGGGATGCAGTAAACCTGGAGTGAAGCATCGGAGTATATAACTAGTGTCACAGGAATGGTTCAAACTATTGACAGAAAGAAGAGTCAGTCTTCTTGTACTTAATTCGGCATTGTGTCTTTTGTATTTAATTCCGATGCAATTCTGTGTTTCATCGTCTATAAGGCCAGAGGGATACAGTAAACCTGAAGTGAAGCATCGGAATCTATAACTAGTGTCACAGGAATGGTTCAAAACTTAGTCAGTAAGAAGAGTCAGTCATCTTGTACTTATGTCGGCATTGTGCCTTTTGTATTTAATTCCGATGCAATTTCTGTGTTTCGTCGTCAATAAGACGGTCCAAGGGATACACTAATCCTGAAGTTAAGCATCGGAATCTATGACTAGTGTCACAGGAATGGTTCAAAACATAGTCAGTAAGAAGAGTCAGTCTTCTTGTACTTAAGTCGGTATTATGCCTTTTGTAGTTAATTCCGATTCAATTTCCGTGTTTCATCGTCAATAAGAAGGTCAGAGGAATACAGTAAACCTGAAGTTAAGCATCGGAATCTATAACTAGTGTCACAGGAATGGTTCAAAACATAGTCAGTAAGAACAGTCAGTCTTCTTGTACTTAAGTCGGCATTGGGCCTTTTATATTTAATACCGATGCAATTTCTGTGTTTCATCGTCAATAAGATGGTCCAAGGGATACATTAAACCTGGAGTGAAACATCGGAATCTATAACTAGTGTCACAGGGACGGTTCAAAGCATTGACAGTAAGATGAGTCAGTATTCTTGTACTTAAGTCGGCATTGTGCTTTTTGTATTTAATTCCGATGCAATTTCTGTGTATCATCGTCACTAAGCAGGTCAGAGGGATACAGTAATCCTGAAGTTAAGCATCGGAATCTATAACTAGTGTCACAGGAATGGTTCAAAGCATAGTCAGTAAGAAGAGTCAGTCTTCTTGTAGTTAAGTCGACATTGTGCCTTTTGTATTTAATTCCGATGCAATTTCTGTGTTTCATCGTCAATAAGAAGGTCCAAGGGATACAGTAAACCTGAAGTGAAGCATCGGAACCTATAACTAGTGTCACTGGAGTGGTTCAAAACATAGACAGTAGTAAGAGTCAGTCTTCTAGTACTTAAGTCGGCATTGTGCCTTTTCTATTTAATTCCGATGCAATTTCTGTGTTTCATCGTCAATAAGAAGGTCAGAGGGATACAGTAAATCTGAAGTGAACCGTCGGAATCTATAACTAGAGTCACAGAAATGGTTCAAAACATAGGCAGTAAGAAGAGTCAGTATTCTTGTACTTAAGTCGGCATTGTGCCTTTTCTATTTAATTCCGATGCAACTTCTGTGTTTCATCGTCAATAAGAAGGTCCAAGGGATACTGTAATCCTGAAGTTAAGCATCGGAATCTATGACTAGTGTCACAGGAATTGTACAAAACATAGTCAGTAAGAAGAGTCAGTATTCTTGTACTTATGTCGGTATTGTGCCTTTTGTATTTAATTTCGATGCAATTTCTGTGTTTCATCGTCAGTAAGAAGGTCAGAGGGGTACAGTAAACCTGGAGTGAAGCATCGGAGTCTATAACTGGTGTCACAGGAATTGTTCCAAACATAGACAGTAAGAAGAGTCAGTCTTCTAGTACTTAATTCGGCATTGTGCCTTTTGTATTTAATTCCGATGCAATTTCTGTGTTTCATCGTCAATAAGAAGGTCAGAGGGATACAGTAAACCTGAAGCGAACATCGGAATCTATAACTAGTGTCACAGGATGGTTCATATCATGGTCAGTAAGGAGAGTCAGTCTTCTTGTACTTATGTCGGAATTGTGCATTTTCTATTAATTTCTGATGCAATTTCTGTGTTTCATCTTCAAGAAGAAGGTCCAAGGGATACAGTAAACCTGGAGTGAAGCATCGGAATCTATAAGTAGTGTCACTGGAATGGTTCAAAACATTGACAGTAAGAAGAGTCAGACTTCTTTTACTTAAGTCGGCATTGTGCCTTTTGTAGTTAATTCCGATGCAATTTCTGTGTTTCATCGTCAATAAGAAGGTCAGAGGGATACAGTAAACCTGAAGTGAAGCATCGCAATCTATAGCTTGTGTCACAGGGATGGTTCAAAACATTCACAGTAAGAAGAGTCGGTCTACATGTACTTAAGTCGGCATTGTGCCTTTTGAATTTAATTCCGATGCAATTTCTGTGTTTCATCGTCAATAAGAAGGTCAGACGGATACAGTAAACCTGATGTGAAGCATCGGAATCTATAACTAGTGTCACAGGAATGGTTCAAAACATAGTCAGTTAGAAGAGTCAGTATTCTTGAACTTATGTCGGTATTGTGCCTTTTGTATTTAATTCCGATGCAATTTCTGTGTTTCATCGTTAATAAGAAGGTCAGAGGGATACAGTAAAACTGGAGTGAAGCATCGGAGTCTATAACTAGTGTCACAGAAATGGTTCAAAACATAGTCAGTAAGAAGAGTCAGTCTTCTTGTACTTAATCCGGCATTTTGCCTTTAGTATTTAATTCCGATGCAATTTCTGTGTTTCATCGTCAATAAGAAGGTCAGAGGGATACAGTAAACCTGAAGCGAAGTATCGGAATCTATAAGTAGTGTCACAGGAATGGTTCATATCATAGTCAGTAAGAATAGTCAGTCCTCTTGGACTTATATCGGTATTGTGCATTTTCTATTAAATTCAGATGCAATTTCTGTGTTTCATCGTCAATAAGAAGGTCCAAGGGATACAGTAAACCTGGAGTGAAGCATCGGAATCTATAACTAGTGTCACAGGAATGGTTCAAAACATTGACAGTAAGAAGAGTCAGACTTCTTTTACTTAAGTCGGCATTGTGCCTTTTGTAATTGATTTCGATGCAATTTCTGTGTTTCATCGTCAATAAGAAGGTCAGAGGTATACAGTAAACCTGAAGTGAAGCATCGGAACCTATAACTTATGTCACAGGAAAGATTCAAATCATTCACATTAGGAAGAGTCAGTCAACATGTATTTAAGTCGGCTTTGTGCCTTTTGTATATAATTCCGATGCAATTTCTGTGTTTCACCGTCAATAAGAAGGTCAGAGGGATACAGTAAACCTGATGTGAAGCATCCGATTCTATAACTAGTGTCACAGGAATGGTTCAAACATAGTCAGTAAGAAGAGTCAGTCTTCATGTACTTACGTCGGCATTGTGCTTTTTGTATTTAATTCCGATGCAATTTCTGTGTTTCATCGTCAGTAAGAAGGTCCAAGGGATACAGTAGACCTGAATTGAAGCATCGGAATCTATAACTAGTGTCACAGGAATGGTTCAAAACATAGACAGTAAGAAGAAACAGTCTTCTTGTACTTAAGTCGGCATTGTGCCTTTTGTATTTAATTCCGATGCAATTTCTGCGTTTCGTCGTTAATAAGAAGGTTTAAGGGATACAGTAAACCTGAAGTGAAGTATCGCAATCTATAATTAGTGTCACAGGATTGGTTCAAACTTAGTCAGTAAGAAGAGACAGTCTTCTTGTACTTAAGTCGGCATTGTGCCTTTTGTATTTAATTCCGATGCAATTTCTGTGTTTCATCGTCAATAAGAAAGTCCATGGGATACAGTAAACCTGGAGTGAAGCATCGGAATCCATAACTAGTGTCACAGGGACGGTTCAAAGCATAGAAAGTAAGATGAGTCAGTATTCTTGTACTTAACTCGGCATTATGCCTTTTGTATTTCATTCCGATGCTATTTCTGCGTTTCATCGCCAATAACAAGGTCAGAGGGATACAGTAAACCTGAAGTGAAGCATCGGAATCTATAACTTGTGTCACAGGAATGGTTCAAAACATTCACAGTAGGAAGTGTCAGTCTACATGTACTTAAGTCGGCATTGTGCCTTTTGTATTTAATTCCGATGCAATTTCTGTGTTTCATCGTCAATAAGAAGGTAAGAGGGATACAGTAAACCTGATGTGAAGCATCGGAATCTATAACTAGTGCCACAGGAATGGTTCAAAACATAATCAGTAATAAGAGTCGGTCTTCTTTTACTTAAGTCGGCATTGTGCCTATTGTATTCAATTCCGATGCAACTTCTGTGTTTTATCGTCAATACGAAGGTCAGAGGGATACAGTAAACCTGAAGTGAAGCATCGGAATCTGTAACTAGTGTCACAGGAATGGTTCAAAACATAGTCAGTAAGAAGAGTAAGTCTTTTTGTACTTAAGTCGGCATTGTGCCTTTTGTATTTAATTCCGATGCAATTTCTGTGTTTCATTGTCAATAAGAAGGTCAAAGGGATACATTAAACCTGGAGTGAAGCATCGGAATCTATAATTACTGTCACAGGATTGGTTCAAAACATAGTAAGTAAGAAGAGACAGTCTTGTTGTACTTAAGTCATCACTGTGCATTTTCTATTTAATTCTGATCCTATTTCTGTGTTTCATCGTCAATAAGAAGGTCCAAGGGATACAGTAAACCTGGAGTGAAGCATCGGAATCTATAACTAGTGTCACAGGAATGGTTCAAAACATTGACAGTAAGAAGAGTCAGACTTCTTTTACTTTAGTCGGCATTGTGCCTTTTGTAATTAATTCCAATGCAATTTCCGTGTTTCAACGTCAATAAGAAGGTCAGAGGGATACGGTAAACCTGAAGTGAAGCATCGGAATCTATAACTTGTGTCACAGGAATGGTTCAAAACATTCACAGTAGGAAGTGTCAGTCTACATGTACTTAAGTCGGCATTGTGCCTTTTGTATTTAATTCCGATGCTATTTCTGTGTTTCATCGTCAATAAGAACGTCAGAGGGATACAGTAAACCGCATGTGAAGCATCGGAATCTCTAAATAGTGCCACAGGAATATTTCAAAACATAGTCAGTAAGAAGAGTCAGTCTTCTTGTACTTAAGTCGGCATTGTGCTTTTAGTATTTAATTCCGATGCAATTTCTGTGTTTCATCGTCAATAAGAAGGTACACGGGATACAGTAGAAATGAATTGAAGCATCGGAATCTATGACTAGTGTCACAGGAATGGTTCAAAACATAGACAGCAAGAAGAGTCTGTCTTCTTGTACTTAAGTCGGCATTGTGCCTTTTGTATTTAATTGCGATGCAACTTCTGTGTTTCGTCGTCAATAACAAGGTCAGAGGGATACAGTAAACCTGAAGTGAAGCATCGGAGTCTATAACTAGTGTCACAGGAATGGTACAAAACATAGTCAGTAAGAAGAGTAAGTCTTTTGGTACTTAAGTCGGCATTATGCCTTTTGTATTGAATTCCGATGCAATTTCTGTGTTTCATCGTCAATAAGAAGGTCCAAGGGATACATTAAACCTGGAGTGAAGCATCGGAATCTATAACTAGTGTCACAGGGACGATTCAAAGCATAGACACTAAGATGAGTCAGTATTCTTGTACCTAAGTCGGCATTGTGCTTTTTGTATTTCATTCCGATGCAATTTCTGTGTTTCATCGTCACTACGAAGGTCAGAGGGATACAGTAATCCTGAAGTGAAGCATCGGAATCTATAACTAGTGTCACAGGAGTGGTCCAAAACACAGACAGTAGGATGAGTCAGTCTTCTAGTACTTAAGTCTGCATTGTGCCTTTTCTATTTAATTCCGATGCAATTTCTGTGTTTCATCGTCAATAAGACGGTCCAAGGGATACAGGAAACCTGAAGCGAAGCATCGGAATCTATAACTAGAGTCACAGGAATGGTTCAAAACATAGACACTAAGAAGAGTCAGTCTTCTTGTACTTAAGTGGGCATTGTGCCTTTTGTATTTATTCCGTTGCAATTTCTGTGTTTCATCGTCAATAAGAAGGTCCAAGGGATGCAGTAAACCTGGAGTGAAGCATCGGAGTATATAACTAGTGTCACAGGAATGGTTCAAACTATTGACAGAAAGAAGAGTCAGTCTTCATGTACTTAATTCGGCATTGTGTCTTTTGTATTTAATTCCGATGCAATTCTGTGTTTCATCGTCTATAAGGCCAGAGGGATACAGTAAACCTGAAGTGAAGCATCGGAATCTATAACTAGTGTCACAGGAATGGTTCAAAACTTAGTCAGTAAGAAGAGTCAGTCATCTTGTACTTATGTCGGCATTGTGCCTTTTGTATTTAATTCCGATGCAATTTCTGTGTTTCGTCGTCAATAAGACGGTCCAAGGGATACAGTAATCCTAAAGTTAAGCATCGGAATCTATGACTAGTGTCACAGGAATGGTTCAAAACATAGTCAGTAAGAAGAGTCAGTCTTCTTGTACTTAAGTCGGTATTATGCCTTTTGTAGTTAATTCCGATTCAATTTCTGTGTTTCATCGTCAATAAGAAGGTCAGAGGAATACAGTAAACCTGAAGTTAAGCATCGGAATCTATAACTAGTGTCACAGGAATGGTTCAAAACATAGTCAGTAAGAACAGTCAGTCTTCTTGTACTTAAGTCGGCATTGGGCCTTCTATATTTAATACCGATGCAATTTCTGTGTTTCATCGTCTATAAGATGGTCCAAGGGATACATTAAACCTGGAGTGAAACATCGGAATCTATAACTAGTGTCACAGGGACGGTTCAAAGAATTGACAGTAAAATGAGTCAGTATTCTTGTACTAAAGTCGGCATTGTGCTTTTTGTATTTAATTCCGATGCAATTCCTGTGTATCATCGTCACTAAGCAGGTCAGAGGGATACAGTAATCCTGAAGTTAAGCATCGGAATCTATAACTAGTGTCACAGGAATGGTTCAAAGCATAGTCAGTAAGAAGAGTCAGTCTTCTTGTAGTTAAGTCGACATTGTGCCTTTTGTATTTAATTCCGATGCAATTTCTGTGTTTCATCGTCAATAAGAAGGTCCAAGGGATACAGTAAACCTGAAGTGAAGCATCGGAATCTATAACTAGTGTCACTGGAGTGGTTCAAAACATAGACAGTAGTAAGAGTCAGTCTTCTAGTACTTAAGTCGGCATTGTGCCTTTTCTATTTAATTCCGATGCAATTTCTGTGTTTCATCGTCAATAAGAAGGTCAGAGGGATACAGTAAATCTGAAGTGAACCATCGGAATCTATAACTAGCGTCACAGAAATGGTTCAAAACATAGGCAGTAAGAAGAGTCAGTCTTCATGTACTTATGTCGGCATTGTGCCTTTTGTATTTAATTCCGATGCAATTTCTGTGTTTCATCGTCAATACGAAGGTCCAAGGGATACAGTAAACCTGGAGTGAAGCATCGGAGTCTATAACTAGTGTCACAGGAATGGTTCAAAGCATAGACAGAAAGATGAGTCAGTCTTCTTGTACTTAATTCGGCATTGTGCCTTTTGTATTTAATTCCGATGCAATTTCTGTGTTTCGTCGTCAATAAGGTCAGAGGGATACAGTTAACCTGCAGCGAGGCATCGGAATCTATAACTAGTGTCACAGGAATGGTTCAAATCATTGTCAGTAGGAAGAGTCAGTCTTCTTGTACTTAAGTCGGCATTGTGCCTTTTGTATTTAATTCCGATGCAATTTCTGTGTTTCATCGTCAATAAGAAGGTCCATGGGATACAGTAAACCTGGAGTGAAGCATCGGAATCTATAACTAGTGTCACAGGGACGGTTCAAAGCATAGAAAGTAAGATGAGTCAGTATTCTTGTACTTAACTCGGCATTGTGCCTTTTGTATGTAATTCCGATGCAATTTCTGCGTTTCATCGTCAATAAGAAGGTCCAAGGGATACAGTAAACCTGAAGTGAAGTATCGCAATCTATAATTAGTGTCACAGGATTGGTTCAAACTTAGTCAGTAAGAAGAGACAGTCTTCTTGTACTTAAGTCATCACTGTGCTTTTTCTATTTAATTCTGATGCTTTTTCTGTGTTTCATCGTCAATAAGAAGGTCCAAGGGATACAGTAAACCTGGAGTGAAGCAGCGGAATCTATAACTAGTGTCACAGGAGTGGTCCAAATCACAGACAGTAAGAAGAGTCTGTCTTCTAGTACTTAAGTCTGCATTGTGCCTTTTCTATTTAATTCCGATGCAATTTCTGTGTTTCATCGACAATAAGACGGTCCAAGGGATACAGTAAACCTGAAGTGAAGCATCGGAATCTATAACTAGAGTCACAGGAATGGTTCAAACTATAGACAGAAAGAAGAGTCAGTCTTCTTGTACTTAATTCGGCATTGTGTCTTTGGTATTTAATTCCGATGCAATTCTGTGTTTCATCGTCTATAAGGCCAGAGGGATACAGTAAACCTGAAGTGAAACATCGGAATCTATAACTAGTGTCACAGGAATGGTTCAAAACTTAGTCAGTAAGAAGAGTCAGTCATCTTGTACTTATGTCGGCATTGTGCCTTTTGTATTTAATTCCGATGCAATTTCTGTGTTTCATCGTCAATAAGAAGGTCCAAGGGATGCAGTAAACCTGGAGTGAAGCATCGGAGTATATAACTAGTGTCACAGGAATGGTTCAAACTATAGACAGAAAGAAGAGTCAGTCTTCTTGTACTTAATTCGGCATTGTGTCTTTTGTATTTAATTCCGATGCAATTTCTGTGTTTCATCGTCAATACGAAGGCCCAAGGGATACAGTAAACCTGGAGTGAAGCATCGGAGTCTATAACTAGTGTCACAGGAATGGTTCAAAGCATAGACAGAAAGAAGAGTCAGTCTTCTTGTACTTAATTTGGCATTGTGCCTTTTGTATTTAATTCCGATGCAATTTCTGTGTTTCGTCGTCATTAAGAAGGTCAGAGGGATACAGTTAACCTGCAGCGAGGCATCGGAATCTATAACTAGTGTCACAGGAATGGTTCAAATCATAGTCAGTAGGAAGAGTCAGTCTTCTTGTTCTTAAGTCGGCACTGTGCCTTTTGTATTTAATTCCGATGCAATTTCTGTGTTTCAACGTCAATAAGAAGGTCCAAGGGATACAGTAAACCTGAAGTGAAGCATCGGAATCTGTAACTAGTGTCACAGGAATTGCTCAAAGCATAGACAGTAAGAAGAGTCAGTCTTCTTGTACTGAAGTCGGCATTGTGCCTTTTGAATTGAATTCCGATGCAATTTCTGTGTTTCATCGTCAATAAGAAGGTCAGAGGGATACAGTAAACCCGAAGTGAAGCATCGGAATCTATAGCTAGTGTCACAGGAATGCTTCAAATCATAGTCAGTAAGAAGAGTCAGTCCTCTTGACCTTAAGGCGGCATTGTGCCTTTTGTATTTAATTCCGATGCAATCTCTGTGTTTCATCGTCAATAAGAAGGTCCAAGGGATACAGTAAACCTCGAGTGAAGCATCGGAATCTATAACTAGTGTCACAGGAGTGGTTCAAAACATAGACAGTATGAAGAGTCAGTCTTCTTGTACTTAAGTCGGCATTGTGCCTTTTGTATTTAATACCGATGCAATCTTTGTGTTTCATCGTCAATAAGAAGGTCCATGGGAAACAGTAAACCTGAAGTGAAGCATCCGAATCTAAAAGTCGTCTCACAGGTAAGGTTCAAAACATTGACAATAACAAGAGTCAGCCTTATTGTACTTAAGTCGGCATTGTGCCTTTTGTGTTTGATTCCGATGCAATCTCTGTGTTTCATCGTGAATACGAAACTCCAAGGGGTACAGTAAACCTGAGGTGAAGTATCGACATCTATTACTGGTCTCACAGGAGAGATTCAAAACATAGACAGTAAGAAGAGTCAGTCTTCTCGTACTTAAGTCGGCATTGTGCCTTTTGTATTTAATTCCGGTGCAATTTCTGTGTTTCATCGTCAATAAGAAGGTCCAAGGGATACAGTAAACCTGGAGTGAAGCATCGGACTCTGTAAGTAGTGTCACAGGAATGGTTCAAAACATAGACAGTAAGAAGAGTCGGTCTTCATGTACGTAAGTCGGCATTGGGCCTTTTGTATTTAATTAAGATGCATTTTCTGAGTTTCAACGTCAATAAGAAGGTCCAAGGGATACAGTAAACCTGAAGTGAAGCATCGGAATCTATAACAAGTGTCACAGGAATGGTTCAAAACATTGACATTAAGAAGAGTCAGATTTCTTTTACTTAAGTCGGCATTGTACTTTTTGTAATTGATTTCG
Organism: Schistocerca piceifrons; assembly: GCF_021461385.2. Lineage (NCBI taxonomy): Eukaryota > Metazoa > Arthropoda > Insecta > Orthoptera > Acrididae > Schistocerca > Schistocerca piceifrons. The sequence continues at coordinate 144,193 of NW_025728135.1, read as the reverse complement.
ATGCAATTTCTGTGTTTCATCGTCAATAAGAAGGTCAGAGGTATACAGCAAACCTGAAGTGAAGCATCGGAACCTATAACTTATGTCACAGGAATGGTTCAAAACATTCACATTAGGAAGAGTCAGTCTACATGTACTTAAGTCGGCCTTGTGCCTTTTGTATTTATTTCCGATGCAATTTCTGTGTTTCACCGTCATTAAGAAGGTCAGAGGGATACAGTAAACCTGATGTGAAGCATCCGAATCTATAACTAGTGTCACAGGAATGGTTCAAACATAGTCAGTATGAAGAGTCAGTCTTCTTGTACTTAAGTCGGCATTGTGCCTATTGTATTTAATTCCGATGCAACTTCTGTGTTTCATCGTCAATAAGAAGGTCAGAGGGATACAGTAAACCTGAAGTGAAGCATCGGAATCTGTAACTAGTGTCACAGGAATGGTTCAAAACATAGTCAGTAAGAAGAGTAAGTCTTTTTGTACTTAAGTCGGCATTGTGCCTTTTGTATTTAATTCCGATGCAATTTCTGTGTTTCATTGTCAATAAGAAGGTCAAAGGGATACATTAAACCTGGAGTGAAGCATCGGAATCTATAATTAGTGTCACAGGATTGGTTCAAACATAGTATGTAAGAAGAGACAGTCTTGTTGTACTTAAGTCATCACTGTGCATTTTCTATTTAATTCTGATCCTATTTCTGTGTTTCATCGTCAATAAGAAGGTCCAAGGGATACAGTAAACCTGGAGTGAAGCATCGGAATCTATAACTAGTGTCACATAGAATGATTCAAAACATTGACAGTAAGAAGAGTCAGAGTTCTTTTACTTTAGACGGCATTGTGCCTTTTGTAATTAATTCCGATGCAATTTCTGTGTTTCAACGTCAATAAGAAGGTCAGAGGGATACGGTAAACCTGAAGTGAAGCATCGGAATCTATAACTAGTGTCACAGGAATGGTTCAAAACATTCACAGTAGGAAGTGTCAGTCTACATGTACTTAAGTCGGCATTGTGCCTTTTGTATTTAATTCCGATGCTATTTCTGTGTTTCATCGTCAATAAGAATGTCAGAGGGATACAGTAAACCGGATGTGAAGCATCGGAATCTCTAAATAGTGCCACAGGAATATTTCAAAACATAGTCAGTAAGAAGAGTCAGTCTTCTTGTACTTAAGTCGGCATTGAGCTTTTAGTATTTAATTCCGATGCAATTTCTGTGTTTCATCGTCAATAAGAAGGTCCACGGGATACAGTAGAAATGAATTGAAGCATCGGAATCTATGACTAGTTTCACAGGAATGGTTCAAAACATAGACAGTAAGAAGAGTCAGTCTTCTTGTACTTAAGTCGGCATTGTGCCTTTTGTATTTAATTCCGATGCAACTTCTGTGTTTCGTCGTCAATAACAAGGTCAGAGGGATACAGTAAACCTGAAGTGAAGCATCGGAGTCTATAACTAGTGTCACAGGAATGGTACAAAACATAGTCAGTAAGAAGAGTAAGTCTTTTGGTACTTATGTCGGCATTATGCCTTTTGTATTGAATTCCGATGCAATTTCTGTGTTTCATCGTCAATAAGAAGGTCCATGGATACATTAAATCTGGAGTGAAGCATCGGAATCTATAACTAGTGTCACAGGGACGATTCAAAGCATAGACACTAAGATGAGTCAGTATTCTTGTACCTAAGTCGGCATTGTGCTTTTTGTATTTAATTCCGATGCAATTTCTGTGTTTCATCGTCACTACGAAGGTCAAAGGGATACAGTAATCCTGAAGTGAAGCATCGGAATCTATAACTAGTGTCACAGGAGTGGTCCAAATCACAGACAGTAGGAAGAGTCAGTCTTCTAGTACTTAAGTCTGCATTGTGCCTTTTCTATTTAATTCCGATGCAATTTCTGTGTTTCATCGTCAATAAGACGGTCCAAGGGATACAGTAAACCTGAAGTGTAGCATCGGAATCTATAACTAGAGTCACAGGAATGGTTCAAAACATAGACACTAAGAAGAGTCAGTCTTCTTGTACTTAAGCGGGCATTGTGCCTTTTGTATTTATTCCGTTGCAATTTCTGTGTTTTATCCTCAATAAGAAGGTCCAAGGGATGCAGTAAACCTGGAGTGAAGCATCGGAGTATATAACTAGTGTCACAGGAATGGTTCAAACTATTGACAGAAAGAAGAGTCAGTCTTCTTGTACTTAATTCGGCATTGTGTCTTTTGTATTTAATTCCGATGCAATTCTGTGTTTCATCGTCTATAAGGCCAGAGGGATACAGTAAACCTGAAGTGAAGCATCGGAATCTATAACTAGTGTCACAGGAATGGTTCAAAACTTAGTCAGTAAGAAGAGTTAGTCATCTTGTACTTATGTCGGCATTGTGCCTTTTGTATTTAATTCCGATGCAATTTCTGTGTTTCGTCGTCAATAAGACGGTCCAAGGGATACACTAACCCTGAAGTTAAGCATCGGAATCTATGACTAGTGTCACAGGAATGGTTCAAAACATAGTCAGTAAGAAGAGTCAGTCTTCTTGTACTTAAGTCGGTATTATGCCTTTTGTAGTTAATTCCGATTCAATTTCTGTGTTTCATCGTCAATAAGAAGGTCAGAGGAATACAGTAAACCTGAAGTTAAGCATCGGAATCTATAACTAGTGTCACAGGAATGGTTCAAAACATAGTCAGTAAGAACAGTCAGTCTTCTTGTACTTAAGTCGGCATTGGGCCTTTTATATTTAATACCGATGCAATTTCTGTGTTTCATCGTCAATAAGATGGTCCAAGGGATACATTAAACCTGGAGTGAAACATGGGAATCTATAACTAGTGTCACAGGGACGGTTCAAAGCATTGACAGTAAGATGAGTCAGTATTCTTGTACTTAAGTCGGCATTGTGCTTTTTGTATTTAATTCCGATGCAATTTCTGTGTATCATCGTCACTAAGCAGGTCAGAGGGATACAGTAATCCTGAAGTGAACCGTCGGAACCTATAACTAGTCTCACTGGAGTGGTTCAAAACATAGACAGTAGTAAGAGTCAGTCTTCTAGTACTTAAGTCGGCATTGTGCCTTTTCTATTTAATTCCGATGCAATTTCTGTGTTTCATCGTCAATAAGAAGGTCAGAGGGATACAGTAAACCTGGAGTGAAGCATCGGAGTCTATAACTAGTGTCACAGGAATGGTTCAAAGCATAGACAGAAAGAAGAGTCAGTCTTCTTGTACTTAATTCGGCATTGTGCCTTTTGTATTTAATTCCGATGCAATTTCTGTGTTTCGTCGTCAATAAGGTCAGAGGGATACAGTTAACCTGCAGCGAGGCATCGGAATCTATAACTAGTGTCACAGGAATGGTTCAAATCATAGTCAGTAGGAAGAGTCAGTCTTCTTGTACTTAAGTCGGCATTGTGCCTTTTGTATTTAATTCCGATGCAATTTCTGTGTTTCATCGTCAATAAGAAGGTCCATGGGATACAGTAAACCTGGAGTGAAGCATCGGAATCCATAACTAGTGTCACAGGGACGGTTCAAAGCATAGAAAGTAAGATGAGTCAGTATTCTTGTACTTAACTCGGCATTCTGCCTTTTGTATGTAATTCCGATGCAATTTCTGCGTTTCATCGTCAATAAGAAGGTCCAAGGGATACAGTAAACCTGAAGTGAAGTATCGCAATCTATAATTAGTGTCACAGGATTGGTTCAAACATAGTCAGCAAGAAGAGACAATCTTCTTGTACTTAAGTCATCACTGTGCTTTTTCTATTTAATTCTGATGCTCTTTCTGTGTTTCATCGTCAATAAGAAGGTCAGAGGAATACAGTAAACCTGAAGTTAAGCATCGGAATCTATAACTAGTGTCACAGGAATGGTTCAAAACATAGACACTAAGAAGAGTCAGTCTTCTTGTACTTAAGTGGGCATTGTGCCTTTTGTATTTATTCCGTTGCAATTTCTGTGTTTCATCGTCAATATAAAGGTCCAAGGGATGCAGTAAACCTGGAGTGAAGCATCGGAGTATATAACTAGTGTCACAGGAATGGTTCAAACTATAGACAGAAAGAAGAGTCAGTCTTCTTGTACTTAATTCGGCATTGTGTCTTTTGTATTTAATTCCTATGCAATTCTGTGTTTCATCGTCAATAAGGCCAGAGGGATACAGTAAACCTGAAGTGATGCATCGGAATCTATAACTAGTGTCACAGGAATGGTTCAAAACTTAGTCAGTAAGAAGAGTCAGTCATCTTGTACTTATGTCGGCATTGTGCCTTTTCTATTTAATTCCGATGCAATTTCTGTGTTTCATCGTCAATAAGAAGGTCCAAGGGATGCAGTAAACCTGGAGTGAAGCATCGGAGTATATAACTAGTGTCACAGGAATGGTTCAGACTATAGACAGAAAGAAGAGTCAGTCTTCTTGTACTTAATTCGGCATTGTGTCTTTAGTATTTAATTCCGATGCAATTTCTGTGTTTCATCGTCAATACGAAGGTCCAAGGGATACAGTAAACCTAAAGTGAAGCATCAGAATCTGTAACTAGTGTCACAGGAATGGTTCAAACTATAGACAGAAAGAAGAGTCAGTCTTCTTGTACTTAATTCGGCATTGTGCCTTTTGTATTTAATTCCGATGTAATTTCTGTGTTTCGTCGTCATTAAGAAGGTCAGAGGGATACAGTTAACCTGCAGCGAGGCATCGGAATCAATAACTAGTGTCACAGGAATGGTTCAAATCATAGTCAGTAGGAAGAGTCAGTCTTCTTGTACTTAAGTCGGCACTGTGCCTTTTGTATTTAATTCCGATGCAATTTCTGTGTTTCAACGTCAATAAGAAGGTCCAAGGGATACAGTAAACCTGAAGTGAAGCATCAGAATCTGTAACTAGCGTCACAGGAATTGCTCAAAGCATAGACAATAAGAAGAGTCAGTCTTCTTGTACTGAAGTCGGCATTGTGCCTTTTGAATTGAATTACGATGCAATTTCTGTGTTTCATCGTCAATAAGAAGGTCAGAGGGATACAGTAAACCCGAAGTGAAGCATCGGAATCTATAGCTAGTGTCACAGGAATGCTTCAAATCATAGTCAGTAAGAAGAGTCAGTCTTCTTGACCTTAAGTCGGCATTGTGCCTTTTGTATTTAATTCCGATGCAATCTCTGTGTTTCATCGTCAATAAGAAGGTCCAAGGGATACAGTAAACCTCGAGTGAAGCATCGGAATCTATAACTAGTGTCACAGGAGTGGTTCAAACCATAGACAGTATGAAGAGTCAGTCTCCTTGTACTTAAGTCGGCATTGTGCCTTTTGTATTTAATACCGATGCAATCTCTGTGTTTCATCGACAATAAGAAGGTCTATGGGAAACAGTAAACCTGAAGTGAAGCATCCGAATCTAAAAGTCGTCTCACAGGTAAGGTTCAAAACATTGACAATAACAAGTGTCAGCCTTATTGTACTTAAGTCGGCATTGTGCCTTTTGTGTTTGATTCCGATGCAATCTCTGTGTTTCATCGTGAATACGAAACTCCAAGGGGTACAGTAAACCTGAGGTGAAGTATCGACATCTATTACTGGTCTCACAGGAGAGATTCAAAACATAGACAGTAAGAAGAGTCATTCTTCTTGTACTTAAGTCGGCATTGTGCCTTTTGTATTTAATTCCGATGCAATTTCTGTGTTTCATCGTCAATATGCAGGTCCAAGGAATACAGTAAACCTCAAGTGAAGCATCGGAATCTATAACTAGTGTCACAGGAATGGTTCAAAATATAGACAGTAAGAAGAGTCAGTCTTCTTGTACTTAAGTCGGCATTGTGCCTTTTGTATTTAATTCCGGTGCAATTTCTGTGTTTCATCGTCAATAAGAAGGACCAAGGGATACAGTAAACCTGAAGTGAAGCATCGGAATCTATAACTAGTGTCATAGGAATGGTTCAAAACATTGACATTAAGAAGAGACAGATTTCTTTTACTTAAGTCGGCATTGTACTTTTTGTAATTGATTTCGATGCAATTTCTGTGTTTCATCGTCAATAAGAAGGTCAGAGGTATACAGCAAACCTGAAGTGATGCATCGGAACCTATAACTTATGTCACAGGAATGGTTCAAAAGATTCACAGTAGGAAGAGTCAGACTACATGTACTTAAGTCGGCTTTGTGCCTTTTGTATTTATTTCCGATGCAATTTCTGTGTTTCACCGTCATTAAGAAGGTCAGAGGGATACAGTAAACCTGATGTGAAGCATCCGAATCTATAACTAGTGTCATCGGAATGGTTCAAACATAGTCAGTATGAAGAGTCAGTCTTCTTGTACTTAAGTCGGCATTGTGATTTTTGTATTTAATTCCGATGCAATTTCTGTGTTTAATCGTCAATAAGAAGGTCCAAGGGATACAGTAGACCTGAATTGAAGCATCGGAATCTATAGCTATTATCACAGGAATGGTTCAATTATAGACAGTAAGAAGAGTCCGTCTTCTTGTACTTAAATCGGCATAGTGCCTTTTCTATTTAATTCCGATGCAACTTCTGTGTTTCATCGTCAATAAGAAGGTCCAAGGGATACAGTAATCCTGAAGTTAAGCAATGGAATCTATGACTAGTGTCACAGGAATTGTACAAAACATAGTCAGTAAGAAGAGTCAGTATTCTTGTACTTATGTCGGTATTGTGCCTTTTGTATTTAATTCCGATGCAATTTCTGTGTTTCATCGTCAATAAGAAAGTCAGAGGGATACAGTAAACCTGGAGTGAAGCATCGGAGTCTATAACTAGTGTCACAGGAATGGTTCCAAACATAGACAGTAAGAAGAGTCAGTCTTCTAGTACTTAATTCGGCATTGTGCCTTTTGTATTTAATTCCGATGCAGTTTCTGTGTTTCATCGTCAATAAGAAGGTCAGAGGGATACAGTAAACCTGAAGCGAAGCATCGGAATCTATAACTAGTGTCACAAGAATGGTTCATATCATGGTCAGTAAGAAGAGTCAGTCTTCTTGTACTTATGCCGGTATTGTGCATTTTCTATTAATTTCTGATGCAATTTCTGTGTTTCATCGTCAAGAAGAAGGTCCAAGGGATACAGTAAACCTGGAGTGAAGCATCGGAATCTATAACTAGTGTCACAGGAATGGTTCAAAACATTGACAGTAAGAAGAGTCAGACTTCTTTTACTTAAATCGGCATTGTACCATTTGTAATTGATTTCGATGCAATTTCTGTGTTTCATCGTCAATAAGAAGGTCAGAGGTATACAGTAAACCTGAAGTGAAGCATCGGAACCTATAACTTATGTCACAGGAATGGTTCAAAACATAGACAGTAAGAAGAAACAGTCTTCTTGAACTTAAGTCGGCTTTGTGCCTTTTGTATTTAATTCCGATGCAACTTCTGTGTTTCATCGTCAATAAGAAGGTCAGAGGGATACAGTAAACCTGAAGTGAAGCATCGGAATCTATAACTAGAGTCACAGGAATGGTTCAAAACATAGACAGTAAGAAGAGTCAGTCTTCTTGTACTTAAGTCGGCATTGTGCCTTTTGTATTTAATTCCGATGCAATTTCTGCGTTTCATCGTTAATAAGAAGGTTAAAGGGATACAGTAAACCTGAAGTGAAGCATCGCAATCTATAGCTAGTGTCACAAGAATGGTTCAAATCATAGTAAGAATGAAGAGTCAGTCTTCTTGTACTTAAGTCGGCATTGTGCCTTGTGTATTTAATTCCGATGCAATTTCTGTGTTTCATCGTAAATAAGAAGGTCCAAGGGATACAGTAGACCTGAATTGAAGCATCGGAATCTATAGCTATTGTCACAGGAATGGTTCAAAACATAGACAGTAAGAAGAGTCAGTCTTCTTGTACTTAAGTCGGCATTGTGCCTTTTCTATTTAATTCCGATGCAACTTCTGTGTTTCATCGTCAATAAGAAGGTCCAAGGGATACTGTAATCCTGAAGTTAAGCATCGGAATCTATGACTAGCGTCACAGGAATTGTACAAATCATAGTCAGTAAGAAGAGTCAGTATTCTTGTACTTATGTCGGTATTGTGTCTTTTGTATTTAATTTCGATGCAATTTCTGTGTTTCATCGTCAGTAAGAAGGTCAGAGGGGTACAGTAAACCTGGAGTGAAGCATCGGAGTCTATAACTAGTGTCACAGGAATTGTTCCAAACATAAACAGTAAGAAGAGTCAGTCTTCTAGTACTTAATTCGGCATTGTGCCTTTTGTATTTAATTCCGATGCAATTTCTGTGTTTCATCGTCAATATGAAGGTCAGAGGGATACAGTAAACCTGAAGCGAACATCGGAATCTATAACTAGTGTCACAGGGATGGTTCATATCATGGTCAGTAAGAAGAGTCAGTCTTCATGTACTTATGTCGGAATTGTGCATTTTCTATTAATTTCTGATGCAATTGCTGTGTTTCATCTTCAAGAAGTAGGTCCAAGGGATACAGTAAACCTGGAGTGAAGCATCGGAATCTATAAGTAGTGTCACTGGAATGATTCAAAACATTGACAGTAAGAAGAGTCAGACTTCTTTTACTTAAGTCGGCATTGTGCCTTTTGTAATTAATTCCGATGCAATTTCTGTGTTTCATCGTCAATAAGAAGGTCAGAGGGATACAGTAAACCTGAAGTGAAGCATCGAAATCTATAACTTGTGTCACAGGGATGGTTCAAAACATTCACAGTAAGAAGAGTCAGTCTACATGTACTTAAGTCGGCATTGTGCCTTTTGAATTTAATTCCGATGCAATTTCTGTGTTTCATCGTCAATAAGAAGGTCAGAGGGATACAGTAAACCTGAAGCGAAGTATCGGAATCTATAACTAGTGTCACAGGAATGGTTCAAAACATAGTCAGTTAGAAGAGTCAGTATTCTTGAACTTATGTCGGTATTGTGCCTTTTGTATTTAATTCCGATGCAATTTCTGTGTTTCATCGTTAATAAGAAGGTCAGAGGGATACAGTAAAACTGGAGTGAAGCATCGGAGTCTATAACTAGTGTCACAGAAATGGTTCAATACATAGTCAGTAAGAAGAGTCAGTCTTCTTGTACTTAATCCGGCATTTTGCCTTTAGTATTTAATTCCGATGCAATTTCTGTGTTTCATCGTCAATAAGAAGGTCAGAGGGATACAGTAAACCTGAAGCGAAGTATCGGAATCTATATGTAGTGTCACAGGAATGGTTCATATCATAGTCAGTAAGAATAGTCAGTCTTCTTGTACTTATATCGGTATTGTGCATTTTCTATTAAATTCAGATGCAATTTCTGTGTTTCATCGTCAATAAGAAGGTCCAAGGGATACAGTAAACCTGGAGTGAAGCATCGGAACCTATAACTAGTGTCACAGGAATTGTTCAAAACATTGACAGTAAGAAGAGTCAGACTTCTTTTACTTAAGTCGGCATTGAGCCTTTTGTAATTGATTTCGATGCAATTTCTGTGTTTCATCGTCAATAAGAAGGTCAGAGGTATACAGTAAACCTGAAGTGAAGCATCGGAACCTATAACTTATGTCACAGGAATGGTTCAAATCATTCACAGTAGGAAGAGTCAGTCAACATGTACTTAAGTCGGCTTTGTGCCTTTTGTAATTAATTCCGATGCAATTTCTGTGTTTCACCGTCAATAAGAAGGTCAGAGGGATACAGTAAACCTGATGTGAAGCATCCGAATCTATAACTAGTGTCACAGGAATGGTTAAACATAGTCAGTAAGAAGAGTCAGTCTTCTTGTACTTAAGTCGGCATTGTGCTTTTTGTATTTAATTCCGATGCAATTTCTGTGTTTTATCGTCAGTAAGAAGGTCCAAGGGATACAGTAGACCTGAATTGAAGCATCGGAATCTATAACTAGTGTCACAGGAATGGTTCAAAACATAGACAGTAAGAAGAAACAGTCTTCTTGTACTTAAGTCGGCATTGTGCCTTTTGTATTTAATTCCGATGCAACTTCTGTGTTTCATCGTCAATAAGAAGGTCAGAGGGATACAGTAAACCTGAAGTGAAGCATCGGAATCTATAACTAGAGTCACAGGAATGGTTCAAAACATAGACAGTAAGAAGATTCAGTCTTCTTGTACTTAAGTCGGCATTGTGCATTTTGTATTGAATTCCGATGCAATTTCTGCGTTTCATCGTTAATAAGAAGGTTTAAGGGATACAGTAAACCTGAAGTGAAGCATCGCAATCTATAGCTAGTGTCACAAGAATGGTTCAAAACATAGTCAGAAAGAAGAGTCAGTATTCTTGCACTGATGTCGGTATTGTGCCTTTTGTATTTAATTCCGATGGAATTTCTGTGTTTCATCGACAATAAGAAGATCAGAGGGATACAGTAATCCTGGAGTGAAGCATCGGAGTCTATAACTAGTGTCACAGGAATGGTTCAAAACATAGACAGTAAGAAGAGTCAGTCTTCTTGTACTTAATTCGGCATTGTGCCTTTTGTATTTAATTCCGATGCAATTTCTGTGTTTCGTCGTCAATAAGAAGGTCAGAGGGATACAGTTAACCTGCAGCGAGGCATCGGAATCTATAACTAGTGTCACAGGAATGGTTCAAATCTTAGTCAGTGGGAAGAGTCAGTCTTCTTTTACTTAAGTCGGCATTGTGCCTTTTGTATTTAATTCCGATGCAATTTCTGTGTTTCATCGTCAATAAGAAGGTCCATGGGATACAGTAAACCTGGAGTGAAGCATCGGAATCCATAACTAGTGTCACAGGGACGGTTCAAAGCATAGAAAGTAAGATGAGTCAGTATTCTTGTACTTAACTCGGCATTGTGCCTTTTGTATTTCATTCCGATGCAATTTCTGCGTTTCATCGTCAATAAGAAGGTCCAAGGGATACAGTAAACCTGAAGTGAAGCATCGCTATCTATAATTAGTGTCACAGGATTGGTTCAAAACATAGTCAGTAAGAACAGACAGTCTTCTTGTACTTAAGTCATCACTGTGCTTTTTCTATTTAATTCTGATGCTCTTTCTGTGTTTCATCGTCAATAAGAAGGTCCAATGGATACAGTAAACCTGGAGTGAGGCATCGCAATCTATAACTAGTGTCACAGGAATGGTTCAAAACATTGACAGTAAGAAGAGTCAGACTTCTTTTACTTAAGTCGGCATTATGCCATTTGTAAATAATTCCGATGCAATTTCTGTGTTTCATCGCCAATAAGATGGTCAGAGGGATACAGTAATCCTAAAGTGAAGCATCGGAATCTATAACTTGTGTCACAGGAATGGTTCAAAACATTCACAGTAGGAAGTGTCAGTCTACATGTACTTAAGTCGGCATTGTGCCTTTTGTATTTAATTCCGATGCAATTTCTGTGTTTCATCGTCAATAAGAAGGTAAGAGGGATACAGTAAACCTTATGTGAAGCATCGGAATCTATAACTAGTGCCACAGGAATGGTTCAAAACATAGTCAGTAAGAAGAGTCCGTCTTCTTGTACTTAAGTCGGCATTGTGCCTTTTGTATTTAATTCCGATGCAATGTCTGTGTTTCATCGTCAATAAGAAGGTCCAAGGGAAACAGAAGACCTGAATTGAAGCATCGGAATCTATAACTAGTGTCACAGGAATGGTTCAAAACATAGACAGTAAGAAGAGTCAGTCTTCTTTTACTTAAGTCGGCATTGTGCCTTTCGTATTTAATTCCGATGCAACTTCTGTGTTTCATCGTCAATAAGAAGGTCAGAGGGATACAGTAAACCTGAAGTGAAGCATCGGAATCTGTAACTAGTGTCACAGGAATGGTTCAAAACATAGTCAGTAAGAAGAGTAAGTCTTTTTGTACTTAAGTCGGCATTGTGCCTTTTGTATTTAATTCCGATGCAATTTCTGTGTTTCATTGTCAATAAGAAGGTCAAAGGGATACATTAAACCTGGAGTGAAGCATCGGAATCTATAATTAGTGTCACAGGATTGGTTCAAAACATAGTAAGTAAGAAGAGACAGTCTTGTTGTACTTAAGTCATCACTGTGCATTTTCGATTTAATTCTGATCCTATTTCTGTGTTTCATCGTCAATAAGAAGGTCAAAGGGATAAATTAAACCTGGAGTGAAGCATCGGAATCTATAACTAGTGTCACAGGAATGGTTCAAAACATTCACAGTAAGAAGAGTCAGACTTCTCTTACTTTAGTCGGCATTGTGCCTTTTGTAATTAATTCCGATGCAATTTCTGTGTTTCAACGTCAATAAGAAGGTCAGGGGGATACGGTAAACCTGAAGTGAAGCATCGGAATCTATAACTTGCGTCACAGGAATGGTTCAAAACATTCACAGTAGGAAGTGTCAGTCTACATGTACTTATGTCGGCATTGTGCCTTTTGTATTTAATTCCGATGCTATTTCTGTGTTTCATCGTCAATAAGAATGTCAGAGGGACTCAGTAAACCGGATGTGAAGCATCGGAATCTCTAAATAGTGCCACAGGAATGGTTCAAAACATAGTCAGTAAGAAGAGTCAGTCTTCTTATACTTAAGTCGGCATTGTGCTTTTAGTATTTAATTCCGATGCAATTTCTGTGTTTCATCGTCAATAAGAAAGTCCACGGGATACAGTAGAAATGAATTGAAGCATCGTAATCTATGACTAGTGTCACAGGAATGGTTCAAAACATAGACAGTAAGAAGAGTCAGTCTTCTTGTACTTAAGTCGGCATTGTGCCTTTTGTATTTAATTCCGATGCAATTCTGTGTTTCGTCGTCAATAACAAGGTCAGAGGGATACAGTAAACCTGAAGTGAAGCATCGGAGTCTATAACTAGTGTCACAGGAATGGTACAAAACATATCAGTAAGAAGAGTAAGTCTTTTGGTACTTAAGTCGGCATTATGCCTTTTGTATTGAATTCCGATGCAATCTCTGTGTTTCATCGACAATAAGAAGGTCTATGGGAAACAGTAAACCTGAAGTGAAGCATCCGAATCTAAAAGTCGTCTCACAGGTAAGGTTCAAAACATTGACAATAACAAGTGTCAGCCTTATTGTACTTAAGTCGGCATTGTGCCTTTTGTGTTTGATTCCGATGCAATCTCTGTGTTTCATCGTGAATACGAAACTCCAAGGGGTACAGTAAACCTGAGGTGAAGTATCGACATCTATTACTGGTCTCACAGGAGAGATTCAAAACATAGACAGTAAGAAGAGTCATTCTTCTTGTACTTAAGTCGGCATTGTGCCTTTTGTATTTAATTCCGATGCAATTTCTGTGTTTCATCGTCAATATGCAGGTCCAAGGAATACAGTAAACCTCAAGTGAAGCATCGGAATCTATAACTAGTGTCACAGGAATGGTTCAAAATATAGACAGTAAGAAGAGTCAGTCTTCTTGTACTTAAGTCGGCATTGTGCCTTTTGTATTTAATTCCGGTGCAATTTCTGTGTTTCATCGTCAATAAGAAGGACCAAGGGATACAGTAAACCTGAAGTGAAGCATCGGAATCTATAACTAGTGTCATAGGAATGGTTCAAAACATTGACATTAAGAAGAGACAGATTTCTTTTACTTAAGTCGGCATTGTACTTTTTGTAATTGATTTCGATGCAATTTCTGTGTTTCATCGTCAATAAGAAGGTCAGAGGTATACAGCAAACCTGAAGTGATGCATCGGAACCTATAACTTATGTCACAGGAATGGTTCAAAAGATTCACAGTAGGAAGAGTCAGACTACATGTACTTAAGTCGGCTTTGTGCCTTTTGTATTTATTTCCGATGCAATTTCTGTGTTTCACCGTCATTAAGAAGGTCAGAGGGATACAGTAAACCTGATGTGAAGCATCCGAATCTATAACTAGTGTCATCGGAATGGTTCAAACATAGTCAGTATGAAGAGTCAGTCTTCTTGTACTTAAGTCGGCATTGTGATTTTTGTATTTAATTCCGATGCAATTTCTGTGTTTAATCGTCAATAAGAAGGTCCAAGGGATACAGTAGACCTGAATTGAAGCATCGGAATCTATAGCTATTATCACAGGAATGGTTCAATTATAGACAGTAAGAAGAGTCAGTCTTCTTGTACTTAAATCGGCATAGTGCCTTTTCTATTTAATTCCGATGCAACTTCTGTGTTTCATCGTCAATAAGAAGGTCCAAGGGATACAGTAATCCTGAAGTTAAGCAATGGAATCTATGACTAGTGTCACAGGAATTGTACAAAACATAGTCAGTAAGAAGAGTCAGTATTCTTGTACTTATGTCGGTATTGTGCCTTTTGTATTTAATTCCGATGCAATTTCTGTGTTTCATCGTCAATAAGAAAGTCAGAGGGATACAGTAAACCTGGAGTGAAGCATCGGAGTCTATAACTAGTGTCACAGGAATGGTTCCAAACATAGACAGTAAGAAGAGTCAGTCTTCTAGTACTTAATTCGGCATTGTGCCTTTTGTATTTAATTCCGATGCAATTTCTGTGTTTCATCGTCAATAAGAAGGTCAGAGGGATACAGTAAACCTGAAGCGAAGCATCGGAATCTATAACTAGTGTCACAAGAATGGTTCATATCATGGTCAGTAAGAAGAGTCAGTCTTCTTGTACTTATGCCGGTATTGTGCATTTTCTATTAATTTCTGATGCAATTTCTGTGTTTCATCGTCAAGAAGAAGGTCCAAGGGATACAGTAAACCTGGAGTGAAGCATCGGAATCTATAACTAGTGTCACAGGAATGGTTCAAAACATTGACAGTAAGAAGAGTCAGACTTCTTTTACTTAAATCGGCATTGTACCATTTGTAATTGATTTCGATGCAATTTCTGTGTTTCATCGTCAATAAGAAGGTCAGAGGTATACAGTAAACCTGAAGTGAAGCATCGGAACCTATAACTTATGTCACAGGAATGGTTCAAAACATAGACAGTAAGAAGAAACAGTCTTCTTGAACTTAAGTCGGCTTTGTGCCTTTTGTATTTAATTCCGATGCAACTTCTGTGTTTCATCGTCAATAAGAAGGTCAGAGGGATACAGTAAACCTGAAGTGAAGCATCGGAATCTATAACTAGAGTCACAGGAATGGTTCAAAACATAGACAGTAAGAAGAGTCAGTCTTCTTGTACTTAAGTCGGCATTGTGCCTTTTGTATTTAATTCCGATGCAATTTCTGCGTTTCATCGTTAATAAGAAGGTTAAAGGGATACAGTAAACCTGAAGTGAAGCATCGCAATCTACAGCTAGTGTCACAAGAATGGTTCAAATCATAGTAAGAATGAAGAGTCAGTCTTCTTGTACTTAAGTCGGCATTGTGCCTTGTGTATTTAATTCCGATGCAATTTCTGTGTTTCATCGTAAATAAGAAGGTCCAAGGGATACAGTAGACCTGAATTGAAGCATCGGAATCTATAGCTATTGTCACAGGAATGGTTCAAAACATAGACAGTAAGAAGAGTCAGTCTTCTTGTACTTAAGTCGGCATTGTGCCTTTTCTATTTAATTCCGATGCAACTTCTGTGTTTCATCGTCAATAAGAAGGTCCAAGGGATACTGTAATCCTGAAGTTAAGCATCGGAATCTATGACTAGCGTCACAGGAATTGTACAAATCATAGTCAGTAAGAAGAGTCAGTATTCTTGTACTTATGTCGGTATTGTGTCTTTTGTATTTAATTTCGATGCAATTTCTGTGTTTCATCGTCAGTAAGAAGGTCAGAGGGGTACAGTAAACCTGGAGTGAAGCATCGGAGTCTATAACTAGTGTCACAGGAATTGTTCCAAACATAGACAGTAAGAAGAGTCAGTCTTCTAGTACTTAATTCGGCATTGTGCCTTTTGTATTTAATTCCGATGCAATTTCTGTGTTTCATCGTCAATATGAAGGTCAGAGGGATACAGTAAACCTGAAGCGAACATCGGAATCTATAACTAGTGTCACAGGGATGGTTCATATCATGGTCAGTAAGAAGAGTCAGTCTTCATGTACTTATGTCGGAATTGTGCATTTTCTATTAATTTCTGATGCAATTGCTGTGTTTCATCTTCAAGAAGTAGGTCCAAGGGATACAGTAAACCTGGAGTGAAGCATCGGAATCTATAAGTAGTGTCACTGGAATGATTCAAAACATTGACAGTAAGAAGAGTCAGACTTCTTTTACTTAAGTCGGCATTGTGCCTTTTGTAATTAATTCCAATGCAATTTCTGTGTTTCATCGTCAATAAGAAGGTCAGAGGGATACAGTAAACCTGAAGTGAAGCATCGAAATCTATAACTTGTGTCACAGGGATGGTTCAAAACATTCACAGTAAGAAGAGTCAGTCTACATGTACTTAAGTCGGCATTGTGCCTTTTGAATTTAATTCCGATGCAATTTCTGTGTTTCATCGTCAATAAGAAGGTCAGAGGGATACAGTAAACCTGAAGCGAAGTATCGGAATCTATAACTAGTGTCACAGGAATGGTTCAAAACATAGTCAGTTAGAAGAGTCAGTATTCTTGAACTTATGTCGGTATTGTGCCTTTTGTATTTAATTCCGATGCAATTTCTGTGTTTCATCGTTAATAAGAAGGTCAGAGGGATACAGTAAAACTGGAGTGAAGCATCGGAGTCTATAACTAGTGTCACAGAAATGGTTCAATACATAGTCAGTAAGAAGAGTCAGTCTTCTTGTACTTAATCCGGCATTTTGCCTTTAGTATTTAATTCCGATGCAATTTCTGTGTTTCATCGTCAATAAGAAGGTCAGAGGGATACAGTAAACCTGAAGCGAAGTATCGGAATCTATAAGTAGTGTCACAGGAATGGTTCATATCATAGTCAGTAAGAATAGTCAGTCTTCTTGTACTTATATCGGTATTGTGCATTTTCTATTAAATTCAGATGCAATTTCTGTGTTTCATCGTCAATAAGAAGGTCCAAGGGATACAGTAAACTTGGAGTGAAGCATCGGAACCTATAACTAGTGTCACAGGAATTGTTCAAAACATTGACAGTAAGAAGAGTCAGACTTCTTTTACTTAAGTCGGCATTGAGCCTTTTGTAATTGATTTCGATGCAATTTCTGTGTTTCATCGTCAATAAGAAGGTCAGAGGTATACAGTAAACCTGAAGTGAAGCATCGGAACCTATAACTTATGTCACAGGAATGGTTCAAATCATTCACAGTAGGAAGAGTCAGTCAACATGTACTTAAGTCGGCTTTGTGCCTTTTGTAATTAATTCCGATGCAATTTCTGTGTTTCACCGTCAATAAGAAGGTCAGAGGGATACAGTAAACCTGATGTGAAGCATCCGAATCTATAACTAGTGTCACAGGAATGGTTAAACATAGTCAGTAAGAAGAGTCAGTCTTCTTGTACTTAAGTCGGCATTGTGCTTTTTGTATTTAATTCCGATGCAATTTCTGTGTTTTATCGTCAGTAAGAAGGTCCAAGGGATACAGTAGACCTGAATTGAAGCATCGGAATCTATAACTAGTGTCACAGGAATGGTTCAAAACATAGACAGTAAGAAGAAACAGTCTTCTTGTACTTAAGTCGGCATTGTGCCTTTTGTATTTAATTCCGATGCAACTTCTGTGTTTCATCGTCAATAAGAAGGTCAGAGGGATACAGTAAACCTGAAGTGAAGCATCGGAATCTATAACTAGAGTCACAGGAATGGTTCAAAACATAGACAGTAAGAAGATTCAGTCTTCTTGTACTTAAGTCGGCATTGTGCATTTTGTATTGAATTCCGATGCAATTTCTGCGTTTCATCGTTAATAAGAAGGTTTAAGGGATACAGTAAACCTGAAGTGAAGCATCGCAATCTATAGCTAGTGTCACAAGAATGGTTCAAAACATAGTCAGAAAGAAGAGTCAGTATTCTTGCACTGATGTCGGTATTGTGCCTTTTGTATTTAATTCCGATGGAATTTCTGTGTTTCATCGACAATAAGAAGATCAGAGGGATACAGTAATCCTGGAGTGAAGCATCGGAGTCTATAACTAGTGTCACAGGAATGGTTCAAAACATAGACAGTAAGAAGAGTCAGTCTTCTTGTACTTAATTCGGCATTGTGCCTTTTGTATTTAATTCCGATGCAATTTCTGTGTTTCGTCGTCAATAAGAAGGTCAGAGGGATACAGTTAACCTGCAGCGAGGCATCGGAATCTATAACTAGTGTCACAGGAATGGTTCAAATCTTAGTCAGTGGGAAGAGTCAGTCTTCTTTTACTTAAGTCGGCATTGTGCCTTTTGTATTTAATTCCGATGCAATTTCTGTGTTTCATCGTCAATAAGAAGGTCCATGGGATACAGTAAACCTGGAGTGAAGCATCGGAATCCATAACTAGTGTCACAGGGACGGTTCAAAGCATAGAAAGTAAGATGAGTCAGTATTCTTGTACTTAACTCGGCATTGTGCCTTTTGTATTTCATTCCGATGCAATTTCTGCGTTTCATCGTCAATAAGAAGGTCCAAGGGATACAGTAAACCTGAAGTGAAGCATCGCAATCTATAATTAGTGTCACAGGATTGGTTCAAAACATAGTCAGTAAGAACAGACAGTCTTCTTGTACTTAAGTCATCACTGTGCTTTTTCTATTTAATTCTGATGCTCTTTCTGTGTTTCATCGTCAATAAGAAGGTCCAATGGATACAGTAAACCTGGAGTGAGGCATCGCAATCTATAACTAGTGTCACAGGAATGGTTCAAAACATTGACAGTAAGAAGAGTCAGACTTCTTTTACTTAAGTCGGCATTATGCGATTTGTAAATAATTCCGATGCAATTTCTGTGTTTCATCGCCAATAAGATGGTCAGAGGGATACAGTAATCCTAAAGTGAAGCATCGGAATCTATAACTTGTGTCACAGGAATGGTTCAAAACATTCACAGTAGGAAGTGTCAGTCTACATGTACTTAAGTCGGCATTGTGCCTTTTGTATTTAATTCCGATGCAATTTCTGTGTTTCATCGTCAATAAGAAGGTAAGAGGGATACAGTAAACCTTATGTGAAGCATCGGAATCTATAACTAGTGCCACAGGAATGGTTCAAAACATAGTCAGTAAGAAGAGTCCGTCTTCTTGTACTTAAGTCGGCATTGTGCCTTTTGTATTTAATTCCGATGCAATGTCTGTGTTTCATCGTCAATAAGAAGGTCCAAGGGAAACAGAAGACCTGAATTGAAGCATCGGAATCTATAACTAGTGTCACAGGAATGGTTCAAAACATAGACAGTAAGAAGAGTCAGTCTTCTTTTACTTAAGTCGGCATTGTGCCTTTCGTATTTAATTCCGATGCAACTTCTGTGTTTCATCGTCAATAAGAAGGTCAGAGGGATACAGTAAACCTGAAGTGAAGCATCGGAATCTGTAACTAGTGTCACAGGAATGGTTCAAAACATAGTCAGTAAGAAGAGTAAGTCTTTTTGTACTTAAGTCGGCATTGTGCCTTTTGTATTTAATTCCGATGCAATTTCTGTGTTTCATTGTCAATAAGAAGGTCAAAGGGATACATTAAACCTGGAGTGAAGCATCGGAATCTATAATTAGTGTCACAGGATTGGTTCAAAACATAGTAAGTAAGAAGAGACAGTCTTGTTGTACTTAAGTCATCACTGTGCATTTTCGATTTAATTCTGATCCTATTTCTGTGTTTCATCGTCAATAAGAAGGTCAAAGGGATACATTAAACCTGGAGTGAAGCATCGGAATCTATAACTAGTGTCACAGGAATGGTTCAAAACATTCACAGTAAGAAGAGTCAGACTTCTCTTACTTTAGTCGGCATTGTGCCTTTTGTAATTAATTCCGATGCAATTTCTGTTTTTCAACGTCAATAAGAAGGTCAGGGGGATACGGTAAACCTGAAGTGAAGCATCGGAATCTATAACTTGCGTCACAGGAATGGTTCAAAACATTCACAGTAGGAAGTGTCAGTCTACATGTACTTATGTCGGCATTGTGCCTTTTGTATTTAATTCCGATGCTATTTCTGTGTTTCATCGTCAATAAGAATGTCAGAGGGACTCAGTAAACCGGATGTGAAGCATCGGAATCTCTAAATAGTGCCACAGGAATGGTTCAAAACATAGTCAGTAAGAAGAGTCAGTCTTCTTGTACTTAAGTCGGCATTGTGCTTTTAGTATTTAATTCCGATGCAATTTCTGTGTTTCATCGTCAATAAGAAAGTCCACGGGATACAGTAGAAATGAATTGAAGCATCGGAATCTATGACTAGTGTCACAGGAATGGTTCAAAACATAGACAGTAAGAAGAGTCAGTCTTCTTGTACTTAAGTCGGCATTGTGCCTTTTGTATTTAATTCCGATGCAACTTCTGTGTTTCGTCGTCAATAACAAGGTCAGAGGGATACAGTAAACCTGAAGTGAAGCATCGGAGTCTATAACTAGTGTCACAGGAATGGTACAAAACATATCAGTAAGAAGAGTAAGTCTTTTGGTACTTAAGTCGGCATTATGCCTTTTGTATTGAATTCCGATGCAATTTCTGTGTTTCATCGTCAATAAGAAGGTCCAAGGGATACATTAAACCTGGAGTGAAGCATCGGAATCTATAACTAGTGTCACAGGGACGATTCAAAGCATAGACACTAAGATGAGTCAGTATTCTTGTACTTAAGTCGGCATTGTGCTTTTTGTATTTAATTCCGATGCAATTTCTGTGTTTCATCGTCACTACGAAGGTCAGAGGGATACAGTAATCCTGAAGTGAAGCATCGGAATCTATAACTAGTGTCACAGGAGTGTTCCAAAGCACAGACAGTAGGAAGAGTCAGTCATCAGTACTTAAGTCTGCATTGTGCCTTTTCTATTTAATTCCGATGCAATTTCTGTGTTTCATCGTCAATAAGACGGTCCAAGGGATACAGTAAACCTGATGTGAAGCATCGGAATCTATAACTAGTGTCACAGGGATGGTTCAAAACATAGTCAGTAAGAACAGTCAGTCTTCTTGTACTTAAGTCGGCATTGGCCCTTTTATATTTAATACCGATGCAGTTTCTGTGTTTCATCGTCTATAAGATGGTCCAAGGGATACTTTAAACCTGGACTGAAACATCGGAATCTATAACTAGTGTCACAGGGACGGTTCAAAGCATTGACAGTAAGATGAGTCAGTGTTCTTGTACTTAAGTCGGCATTGTGCTTTTTGTATTTAATTCCGATGCAATACCTGTGTATCATAGTCACTAAGCAGGTCAGAGGGATACAGTAATCCTGAAGTTAAGCATCGGAATCTATAACTAGTGTCACAGGAATGGTTCAAAGCATAGTCAGTAAGCAGAGTCAGTCTTCTTGTAGTTAAGTCGACATTGAGCCTTTTGTATTTAATTCCGATGCAATTTCTGTGTTTCATCGTCAATAAGAAGGTCCAAGGGATACAGTAAACCTGAAGTGAAGCATCGGAATCTATAACTAGTGTCGTTGGAGTGGTTCAAAACATAGACAGTAGTAAGAGTCAGTCTTCTAGTACTTAAGTCGGCATTGTGCCTTTTCTATTTAATTCCGATGCAATTTCTGTGTTTCATCGTCAATAAGAAGGTCAGAGGGATACAGTAAATCTGAAGTGAACCATCGGAATCTATAACTAGAGTCACAGGAATGGTTCAAAACATAGGCAGTAAGAAGAGTCAGTCTTCATGTACTTATGTCGGCATTGTGCCTTTTGTATTTAATTCCGATGCAATTTCTGTGTTTCATCGTCAATACGAAGGTCCAAGGGATACAGTAAACCTGGAGTGAAGCATCGGAGTCTATAACTTGTGTCACAGGAATGGTTCAAAGCATAGACAGAAAGAAGAGTCAGTCTTCTTGTACTTAATTCGGCATTGTGCCTTTTCTATTTAATTCCGAGGCAATTTCTGTGTTTCGTCGTCAATAAGATGGTCAGAGGGATACAGTTAAAGTGCAGCGAGGCATCGGAATCTATGACTAGTGTCACAGGACTGGTTCAAATCGTAGTCAGTAGGAAGAGTCAGTCTTCTTGTACTTAAGTCGGCATTGTGCCTTTTGTATTTAATTCCGATGCAATTTCTGTGTTTCATCTTCAATAAGAAGGTCCATGGGATACAGTAAACCTGGAGTGAAGCATCGGAATTCATAACTAGTGTCACAGGGACGGTTCAAAGCATAGAAAGTAAGATGATTCAGTATTCTTTTACTTAACTCGGCATTGTGCCTTTTGTATTTAATTCCGATGCAATTTCTGCGTTTCATCGTCAATAAGAAGGTCCAAGGGATACAGTAAACCTGAAGTGAAGCATCGCAATCTATAATTAGTGTCACAGGATTGGTTCAAACATAGTCAGTAAGAAGAGACAGTCTTCTTGTACTTAAGTCATCACTGTGCTTTTTCTATTTAATTCTGATGCTCTTTCTGTGTTTCATCGTCAATAAGAAGGTCCAAGGGATACAGTAAACCTGGAGTGAAGCATCGGAATCTATAACTAGTGTCACAGGAGTGGTCCAAAACACAGACAGTAGGAAGAGTCAGTCTTCTAGTACTTAAGTCTGAATTGTGCCTTTTCTATTTAATTCCGATGCAATTTCTGTGTTTCATCGTCAATAAGACGGTCCAAGGGATACAGTAAACCTGAAGTGAAGCATCGGAATCTATAACTAGAGTCACAGGAATGGTTCAAAACATAGACACTAAGAAGAGTCAGTCTTCTTGTACTTAGGTGGGCATTGTGCCTTTTGTATTTATTCCGTTGCAATTTCTGTGTTTCATCATCAATATAAAGGTCCAAGGGATGCAGTAAACCTGGAGTGAAGCATCGGAGTATATAACTAGTGTCACAGGAATGGTTCAAACTATAGACAGAAAGAAGAGTCAGTCTTCTTGTACTTAATTCGGCATTGTGTCTTTTGTATTTAATTCCGATGCAATTCTGTGTTTCATCGTCTATAAGGCCAGAGGGATACAGTAAACCTGAAGTGAAGCATCGGAATCTATAACTAGTGTCACAGGAATGGTTCAAAACTTAGTCAGTAAGAAGAGTCAGTCATCTTGTACTTATGTCGGCATTGTGCCTTTTGTATTTAATTCCGATGCAATTTCTGTGTTTCGTCGTCAATAAGACGGTCCAAGGGATACAGTAATCCTGAAGTTAAGCATCGGAATCTATGACTAGTGTCACAGGAATGGTTCAAAACATAGTCAGTAAGAAGAGACAGTCTTCTTGTACTTAAGTCGGTATTATGCCTTTTGTAGTTAATTCCGATGCAATTTCTGTGTTTCATCGTCAATACGAAGGTCAGAGGAATACGGTAAACCTGAAGTGAAGCATCGGAATCTATAACTAGTGTCACAGGAATGGTTCAAAACATAGTCAGTAAGAACAGTCAGTCTTCTTGTACTTAAGTCGGCATTGGGCCTTTTATATTTAATACCGATGCAATTTCTGTGTTTCATCGTCTATAAGATGGTCCAAGGGATACATTAAACCTGGAGTGAAACATCGGAATCTATAACTAGTGTCACAGGGACGGTTCAAAGCATTGACAGTAAGATGAGTCAGTATTCTTGTACTTAAGTCGGCATTGTGCTTTTTGTATTTAATTCCGATGCAATTTCTGTGTATCATCGTCACTAAGCAGGTCAGAGGGATACAGTAATTCTGAAGTTAAGCATCGGAATCTATAACTAGTGTCACAGGAATGGTTCAAAGCATAGTCAGTAAGAAGAGTCAGTCTTCTTGTAGTTATGTCGGCATTGTGCCTTTTGTATTTAATTCCGATGCAATTTCTGTGTTTCATCGTCAATAAGAAGGTCCTAGGGATACAGTAAACCTGAAGTGAAGCATCGGAATCTATAACTAGTGTCACTGGAGTGGTTCAAAACATAGACTGTAGTAAGAGTCAGTCTTCTAGTACTTAAGTCGGCATTGTGCCTTTTCTATTTAATTCCGATGCAATTTCTGTGTTTCATCGTCAATAAGAAGGTCAGAGGGATACAGTAAATCTGAAGTGAACCATCGGAATCTATAACTAGAGTCACAGGAATGGTTAAAAACATAGGCAGTAAGAAGAGTCAGTCTTCATGTTCTTAAGTCGGCATTGTGCCTTTTGTATTTAATTCCGATGCAATTTCTGTATTTCATCTTCAATACGAAGGTCCAAGGGATACAGTAAACCTGGAGTGAAGCATCGGAGTCTATAACTAGTGTCACAGGAATGGTTCAAAGCATAGACAGAAAGAAGAGTCAGTCTTCTTCTACTTAATTCGGCATTGTGCCTTTTGTATTTAATTCCGATGCAATTTCTGTGTTTCATCGTCAATAAGAAGGTCCAAGGGATACAGTAATCCTGAAGTGAAGCATCGGAATCTATAACTAGTGTCACTGGAGTGGTTCAAAACATAGACAGTAGTAAGAGTCAGTCTTCTAGTACTTAAGTCGGCATTGTGCCTTTTCTATTTAATTCCGATGCAATTTCTGTGTTTTATCGTCAATAAGAAGGTCCAAGGGATACAGTAAACCTGGAGTGAAGCATCGGAGTCTATAACTAGTGTCACAGGAATGGTTCAAAGCATAGACAGAAAGAAGAGTCAGTCTTCTTGTACTTAATTCGGCATTGTGCCTTTTGTATTTAATTCCGATGCAATTTCTGTGTTTCGTCGTCAATAAGAAGGTCAGAGGAATACAGTTAACCTGCAGCGAGGCATCGGAATCTATAACTAGTGTCACAGGAATGGTTCAAATCATAGTCAGTAGGAAGAGTCAGTCTTCTTGTACTTAAGTCGGCATTGTGCCTTTTGTATTTAATTCCGATGCAATTTCTGTGTTTCATCGTCAATAAGAAGGTCCATGGGATACAGTAAACCTGGAGTGAAGCATCGGAATCCATAACTAGTGTCACAGGGACGGTTCAAAACATAGAAAGTAAGATGAGTCAGTATTCCTGTACTTAACTCGGCATTGTGCCTTTTGTATTTAATTCCGATGCAATTTCTGCGTTTCATCGTCAATAAGAAGGTCCAAGGGATACAGTAAACCTGAAGTGAAGCATCGCAATCTATAATTAGTGTCACAGGATTGGTTCAAACATAGTCAGTAAGAAGAGACAGTCTTCTTGTACTTTAGTCATCACTGTGCTTTTTCTATTTAATTCTGATGCTCTTTCTGTGTTTCATCGTCAATAAGAAGGTCCAAGGGATACAGTAAACCTGGAGTGAACCATCGGAATCTATATCTAGTGTCACAGGAATGGTTCAAAACATTGACAGTAAGAAGAGTCAGACTTCTTTTACTTAATTCGGCATTATGCCTTTTTTAATTAATTCCGATGCAATTTCTGTGTTTCATCGCCAATAAGAAGGTCAGAGGGATACAGTAAACGTGAAGTGAAGCATCGGAATCTATAACTTGTGTCACAGGAATGGTTCAAAACATTCACAGTAGGAAGTGTCAGTCTACATGTACTTAAGTCGGCATTGTGCCTTTTGTATTTAATTCCGATGCAATTTTTGTGTTTCATCGTCAATAAGAAGGTAAGAGGGATACAGTAAACCTGATGTGAAGCATCGGAATCTATAACTAGTGCCACAGGAATGGTTCAAAACATAGTCAGTAAGAAGAGTCAGTCTTCTTGTACTTAAGTCGGCATTGTGCCTTTTGTATTTAATTCCGATGCAATGTCTGTGTTTCATCGTCAATAAGAAGGTCCAAGGGAAACAGTAGACCTGAATTGAAGCATCGTAATCTATAACTAGTGTCACAGGAATGGTTCAAAACATAGACAGTAAGAAAAGTCAGTCTTCTTTTACTTAAGTAGGCATTGTGCATTTTGTATTTAATTCCGATGCAACTTCTGTGTTTCATCGTCAATAAGAAGGTCAGAGGGATACAGTAAACCTGAAGTGAAGCATCGGAATCTGTAACTAGTGTCACAGGAATGGTTCAAAACATAGTCAGTAAGAAGAGTAAGTCTTTTTGTACTTAAGTCGGCATTGTGCCTTTTGTATTTAATTCCGATGCAATTTCTGTGTTTCATTGTCAATAAGAAGGTCTAAGGGATACATTAACCCTGGAGTGAAGCATCGGAATCTATAATTAGTGTCACAGGATTGGTTCAAAACATAGTAAGTAAGAAGAGACAGTCTTGTTGTACTTAAGTCATCACTGTGCATTTTCTATTTTATTTTTATCCTATTTCTGTGTTTCATCGTCAATAAGAAGGTCCAAGGGATACAGTAAACCTGGAGTGAAGCATCGGAATCTATAACTAGTGTCACAGGTATGGTTCAAAACATAGACAGTAAGAAGAGTCAGTCTTCTTGTACTTAAGTCGGCATTGTGCCTTTTATATTAAATTCCGATGCAACTTCAGTGTTTCGTCGTCAATAACAAGGTCAGAGGGATACAGTAAACCTGAAGTGAAGCATCGGAGTCTATAACTAGTGTCACAGGAATGGTACAAAACATAGTCAGTAAGAAGAGTAAGTCTTTTGGTACTTAAATTGGCATTATGCCTTTTGTATTTAATTCCGATGCAATTTCCGTGTTTCATCGTCAATAAGAAGGTCCAAGGGATACATTAAACCTGGACTGAAGCATCGGAATCTATAACTAGTGTCACAGGGACGATTCAAATCATAGACAGTAAGATGAGTCAGTATTCTTGTAGTTAAGTCGGCATTGTGCTTTTTGTATTTAATTCCGATGCAATTTCTGTGTTTTATCGTCACTACGAAGGTCAGAGGGATACAGTAATCCTGAAGTGAAGCATCGCAATCTATAACTAGTGTCACAGGAGTGGTCCAAAACACAGACAGTAGGAAGAGTCAGTCTTCTAGTACTTATGTCTGCATTGTGCCTTTTCTACTTAATTCCGATGCAATTTCTGTGTTTCATCGTCAATAAGACGGTCCAAGGGATACAGTAAACCTGAAGTGAAGCATCGGAATATATAACTAGAGTCACAGGAATGGTTCAAAACATAGACACTAAGAAGAGTCAGTCTTCTTGTACTTAAGTGGGCATTGTGCCTTTTGTATTTATTACGTTGCAATTTCTGTGTTTCATCGTCAATAAGAAGGTCAGAGGGATACAGTAAATCTGAAGTGAACCATCGGAATCTATAACTAGAGTCACAGGAATGGTTCAAAACATAGGCAGTAAGAAGAGTCAGTCTTCATGTACTTAAGTCGGCATTGTGCCTTTTGTATTTAATTCCGATGCAATTTCTGTGTTTCATCGTCAATACGAAGGTCCAAGGGATACAGTAAACCTGGAGTGAAGCATCGGAGTCTATAACTAGTGTCACAGGAATGGTTCAAAGCATAGACAGAAAGAAGAGTCAGTCTTCTTGTACTTAATTCGGCATTCTGCCTTTTGTATTTAATTCCGATGCAATTCTGTGTTTCATCGTCAATAAGAAGGTCAGAGGGATACAGTAAACCTGAAGTAAAGCATCGGAATCTATAACTAGAGTCACAGGAATGGTTCAAAGCATAGGCAGTAAGAAGAATCAGTCTTCATGTACTTAAGTCGGCATTGTGGATTTTGTATTTAATTCCGATGCAATTTCTGTGTTGCATTGTCAATAAGAAGGTTTAAGGGATACATTAAACCTGGAGTGAAGCATCGGAATCTATAATTAGTGTCACAGGATTGGTTCAAAGCATAGTCAGTAAGAAGAGACAGTCTTCTTGTACTTAAGTCATCACTGTGCATTTTCTATTTAATTCTGATCCTATTTCTCTGTTTCATCGTCAATAAGAAGGTGCAAGGGATACAGTAAACCTGGAGTGAAGCGTCGGAATCTATAACTAGTGTCACAGGAATGGTTCAAAACATTGACAGTAAGAGGAGTCAGACTTCTTTTACTTAAGTCGGCATTGTGCCTTTTGTAATTAATTCCGATCAATTTCTGTGTTTCAACGTCAATAAGAAGGTCAGAGGGATACAGTAAACCTGAAGTGAAGCATCGGAATCTATAACTTGTGTCACAGGAATGGTTCAAAACATTCACAGTAGGATGTGTCAGTCTACATGTACTTAAGTCGCCATTGTGCCTTTTGTATTTAATTCCGTTGCTATTTCTGTGTTTCATCGTCAATAAGAAGGTCAGTGGGATACAGTAAACCGGATGTGAAGCATCGGAATCTATAACTAGTGCTACAGGAATGGTTCAAAACATAGTCAGTAAGAAGAGTCAGTCCTCTTGTACTTAAGTCGGCATTGTGCTTTTTGTATATCATTCCGATGCAATTTCTGTGTTTCATCATCAGTAAGAAGGTCCAAGGGATACAGTAGACCTGAATTGAAGCATCGGAATCTATAACTAGTGTCACAGGAATGGTTCAAAACATAGACAGTAACAAGAGTCAGTCTTCTTGTACTTAAGTCGGCATTGTGCCTTTTGTATTTAATTCCGATGCAACTTCTGTGTTTCGTCGTCAATAAGAAGGTCGGAGGGATACAGTAAACCTGAAGTGAAGCATCGGAGTCTATAACTAGTGTCACAGGAATGGTTCAAAACATAGTCAGTAAGAAGAGTAAGTCTTTTGGTACTTAAGTCGGCATTATGCCTTTTGTATTTAATTCCGATGCAATTTCTGTGTTTCATCGTCAATAAGAAGGTCCAAGGGATACATTAAACCTGGAGTGATGCATCGGAATCTATAACTAGTGTCACAGGATTGGTTCAAAGCATAGTCAGTAAGAAGAGACAGTCTTCTTGTACTTAAGTCATCACTGTGCTTTTTCTATTTAATTCTGATGCTCTTTCTGTGTTTCATCGTCAATAAGAAGGTCCAAGGGATACAGTAAACCTGGAGTGAAGCATCGGAACCTATAACTAGTGTCACAGGAATGGTTCAAAACATTGACAGTAAGAAGAGTCAGACTTCTCTTACTTAATTCGACATTGTGCCTTTTGTAATTAATTCCGATGCAATTTCTGTGCTTCATCGCCAATAAGAAGGTCAGAGGGATACAGTAAACCTGAAGTGAAGCATCGGAATCTATAACTTGTGTCACAGGAATGGTTCAAAACATTCACAGTAGGAAGTGTCAGTCTACATGTACTTAAGTCGGCATTGTGCCTTTTGTATTTAATTCCGATGCAATTTCTGTGTTTCATCGTCAATAAGAAGGTTATAGGGATACAGTAAACCTGATGTGAGTCATCGGAATCTATAACTAGTGCCACAGGAATGGTTCAAAACATAGTCAGTAAGAAGAGTCAGTCCTCTTGTACTTAAGTCGGCATTGTGCTTTTTGTATTTCATTCCGATGCAATTTCTGTGTTTCATCATCAGTAAGAAGGTCCAATTGATACAGTAGACCTGAATTGAAGCATCGGAATCTATAACTAGTGTCACAGGAATGGTTCAAAACATAGACAGTAAGAAGAGTCAGTCTTCTTGTACTTAAGTCGGCATTGTGCCTTTTGTATTTAATTCCGATGCAACTTCTGTGTTTCGTCGTCAATAAGAAGGTCGGAGGGATACAGTAAACCTGAAGTGAAGCATCGGAGTCTATAACTAGTGTCACAGGAATGGTTCAAAACATAGTCAGTAAGTTGAGTAAGTCTTTTGGTACTTAAGTCGGCATTATGCCTTTTGTATTTAATTCCGATGCAATTTCTGTGTTTCATCGTCAATAAGAAGGTCCAAGGGATACATTAAACCTGGAGTGATGCATCGGAATCTATAACTAGTGTCACAGGATTGGTTCAAAGCGTAGTCAGTAAGAAGAGACAGTCTTCTTGTACTTAAGTCATCACTGTGCTTTTTCTATTTAATACTGATGCTCTTTCTGTGTTTCATCGTCAATAAGAAGGTCCAAGGGATACAGTAAACCTGGAGTGAAGCATCGGAACCTATAACTAGTGTCACAGGAATGGTTCAAAACATTGACAGTAAGAAGAGTCAGACTTCTTTTACTTAATTCGACATTGTGCCTTTTGTAATTAATTCCGATGCAATTTCTGTGCTTCATCGCCAATAAGAAGGTCAGAGGGATACAGTAAACCTGAAGTGAAGCATCGGAATCTATAACTTGTGTCACAGGAATGGTTCAAAACATTCACAGTAGGAAGTGTCAGTCTACATGTACTTAAGTCGGCATTGTGCCTTTTGTATTTAATTCCGATGCAATTTCTGTGTTTCATCGTCAATAAGAAGGTAAGAGGGATACAGTAAACCTGATGTGAATCATCGGAATCTATAACTAGTGCCACAGGAATGGTTCAAAACATAGTCAGTAAGAAGAGTCAGTCTTCTTGTACTTAAGTCGGCATTGTGCCTTTTGTATTTAATTCCGATGCAATTTCTGTGTTTCATCGTCAATAAGAAGGTGCAAGGGAAACAGTAGACCTGAATTGAAGCATCGGAATCTATAACTAGTGTCACAGGAATGGTTCAAAACATAGACAGTAAGAAGAGTCAGTCTTCTTGTACTTAAGTCGGCATTGTGCCTTTTGTATTTAATTCCGATGCAACTTCTGTGTTTCATCGTCAATAAGAAGGTCAGAGGGATACAGTAAACCTGAAGTGAAGCATCGGAATCCGTAACTAGTGTCACAGGAAGGGTTCAAAACATAGTCAGTAAGTAGAGTAAGTCTTTTTGTACTTAAGTCGGCTTTGTGCCTTTTGTATTTTATTCCGATGCAATTTCTGTGTTTCATTGTCAATAAGAAGGTCCAAGGGATACAATAAACCTGGAGTGAAGCATCGGAATCTATAATTAGTGACTCAGGATTGGTGCAAAGCATTGTCAGTAAGAAGAGACAGTCTTCTTGTACTTAAGTCATCACTGTGCATTTTCTATTTAATTCTGATCCTATTTCTGTGTTTCATCGTCAATAAGAAGGTCCATGGGATACAGTAAACTTGGAGTGAAGCATCGGAATCTATAACTAGTGTCACAGTAATGGTTCAATACATTGACAGTAAGATGAGTCAGAATTCTTTTACTTAAGTCGGCATTGTGCCTTTCGTAATTAATTCCGATTTCATTTCTGTGTTTCAACGTCAACAAGAAGGTCAGAGGAATACAGTAAACCTGAAGTGAAGCATCGGAATCTATAACTTGTGTCACAGGAATGGTTCAAAACATTCACAGTAGGAAGTGTCTGTCTACATGTACTTAAGTCGTCATTGTGCCTTTTGTATTTAATTCCGATGCTATTTCTGTGTTTCATCGTCAATAAGAATGTCAGAGGGATACAGTAAACCGGATGTGAAGCATCGGAATCTATAACTAGTGCCACAGGAATGGTTCAAAACATAGTCAGTAAGAAGAGTCAGTCTTCTTGTACTTAAGTCGGCATTGTGCTTTTTGTATTTAATTCCGATGCAATTTCTGTGTTTCATCGTCAATAAGAAGGTCCAAGGGATACAGTTGACCTGAATTGAAACATCGGAATCTATAACTAGTGTCACAGGAATGGTTCAATACATAGATAGTAAGAAGAGTCAGTCTTCTTGTACTTAAGTCGGCATTGTGCCTTTTGTATTTAACTCCGATGCAACTTCTGTGTTTCGTCGTCAATAAGAAGGTCAGAGGGATACAGTAAACCTGAAGTGATGCATCGGAGTCAATAACTAGTGTCACAGGAATGGTTCAAAACATAGTCAGTAAGAAGAGTAAGTCTTTGGGTACTTAAGTCGGCATTATGCCTTTTGTATTTAATTCCGATGCAATTTCTATGTTTCATCGTCAATAAGAAGGTCCAAGGGATACATTAAACCTGGAGTGAAGCATCGGAATCTATAACTAGTGTCACAGGGACGATTCAAAGCATAGACAGTAAGATGAGTCAGTATTTTTGTACTTAAGTCGGCATTGTGCTTTTTGTATTTAATTCCGATGCAATTTCTGTGTTTCATCGTCACTAAGAAGGTCAGAGGGATACAGTAATCCTGAAGTTAAGCATCGGAATCTATAACTAGTGTCACAGGAATGGTTCAAAGCATAGTCAGGAAGAAGAGTCAGTCTTCTTGTAGTTAGGTCGGCATTGTGCCTTTTGTATATAATTCCGATGCAATTTCAGTGTATCATCGTCAATAAGAAGGTCCAAGGGATACAGTAAACCTGAAGTGAAGCATCGGAATCTATAACTAGTGTCACAGGAGTGGTTCAAAACTTTCACAGTAGGAAGTGTCAGTCTAAATGTACTTAAGTCGGCATTGTGACTTTTGTATTTAATTCCGATGCTATTTATGTGTTTCATCGTCAATAAGAAGTTCAGAGGGGTACAGTAAACCGGATGTGAAGCATCGGAATCTCTAACTAGTGCCATAGGAATGGTTCAAAACATAGTCAGTAATAAGAGTCAGTCTTCTTGTACTTAAGTCGGCATTGTGCTTTTTGTATTTAATTCCGATGCAATTTCTGTGTTTCATCGTCAATAAGAAGGTCAGAGGGATACAGTAGAAATGAATTGAAGCATCGGAATCTATAACTAGTGTCACAGGAATGGTTCAAAACATAGACAGTAAGAAGAGTCAGTCTTCTTGTACTTAAGTCGGCATTGTGCCTTTTGTATTTAATTCCGATGCAACTTCTGTGTTTCGTCGTCTGTAACAAGGTCAGAGGGATACAGTAAACCTGAAGTGAAGCATCGGAGTCTATAACTAGTGTCACAGGAATGGTTCAAATCATAGTCAGTAAGAAGAGTAAGTCTTTTGGTACTTAAGTCGGCATTATGCCTTTTGTATTTAATTCCGATGCAATTTCTGTGTTTCATCGTCAATAAGAAGGTCCAAGGGATACATTAAACCTGGAGTGAAGCATCGGAATCTATAACTAGTGTCACAGGGACGATTCAAAGCATAGACAGTAAGATGAGTCAGTATTCTTGTACTTAAGTCGGCATTGTGTTTTTTGTATTTAATTCCGATGCAATTTCTGTGTTTCATAGTCAATAAGAAGGTCCAAGGGATGCAGTAAACCTGACGTGAAGCATCGGAGTATATAACTAGTGTCACAGGAATGGTTCAAACTAAAGACAGAAAGAAGAGTCAGTCTTCTTGTACTTAATTCGGCATTGTGTCTTTTGTATTTAATTCCGATGCAATTCTGTGTTTCATCGTCTATAAGGCCAGAGGGATACAGTACACCTGAAGTGAAGCATCGGAATCTATAACTAGTGTCACAGGAATGGTTCAAATCTTAGTCAGTAAGTAGAGTCAGTCATCTTGTACTTATGTCGGCATTGTGCCTTTTGTATTTAATTCCGATGCAATTTCTGTGTTTCATCGTCAATACGAAGGTCCAAGGGATACAGTATACCTGGAGTGAGGCATCGGAGTCTATAACTAGTGTCACAGGAATGGTTCAAAGCATAGACAGAAAGAAGAGTCAGTCTTCTTGTACTTAATTCGGCATTCTGCCTTTTGTATTTAATTCCGATGCAATTCTGTGTTTCATCGTCAATAAGAAGGTCAGAGGGATACAGTAAACCTGAAGTGAAGCATCGGAATCTATAACTAGAGTCACAGGAATGGTTCAAAACATAGGCAGTAAGAAGAATCAGTCTTCATGTACTTAAGTCGGCATTGTGCATTTTGTATTTAATTCCGATGCAATTTCTGTGTTGCATTGTCAATAAGAAGGTTTAAGGGATACATTTAACCTGGAGTGAAGCATCGGAATCTATAATTAGTGTCACAGGATTGGTTCAAAGCATAGTCAGTAAGAAGAGACAGTCTTCTTGTACTTAAGCCATCACTGTGCATTTTCTATTTAATTCTGATCCTATTTCTCTGTTTCATCGTCAATAAGAAGGTGCAAGGGATACAGTAAACCTGGAGTGAAGCGTCGGAATCTATAACTAGTGTCACAGGAATGGTTCAAAACATTGACAGTAAGAAGAGTCAGACTTCTTTTACTTAAGTCGGCATTATGCCTTTTGTAATTAATTCCGATGCAATTTCTGTGTTTCAACGTCAATAAGAAGGTCAGAGGGATACAGTAAACCTGAAGTGAAGCATCGGAAACTATAACTTGTGTCACAGGAATGGTTCAAAACATTCACAGTAGGAAGTGTCAGTCTACATGTACTTAAGTCGTCATTGTGCCTTTTGTATTTAATTCCGATGCAATTTCTATGTTTCATCGTCAATAAAAAGGTCCAAGGGATACATTAAACCTGGAGTGAAGCATCGGAATCTATAACTAGTGTCACAGGGACGATTCAAAGCATAGACAGTAAGATGAGTCAGTATTTTTCTACTTAAGTCGGCATTGTGCTTTTTGTATTTAATTCCGATGCAATTTCTGTGTTTCATCGTCACTAAGAAGGTCAGAGGGATACAGTAATCCTGAAGTTAAGCATCGGAATCTATAACTAGTGTCACAGGAATGGTTCAAAGCATAGTCAGGAAGAAGAGTCAGTCTTCTTGTAGTTAGGTCGGCTTTGTGCCTTTTGTATATAACTTCGATGCAATTTCTGTGTATCATCGTCAATAAGAAGGTCCAAGGGATACAGTAAACCTGAAGTGAAGCATCGGAATCCATAACTAGTGTCACAGGAGTGGTTCAAAACATTCACAGTAGGAAGTGTCAGTCTAAATGTACTTAAGTCGGCATTGTGCCTTTTGTATTTAATTCCGATGCTATTTATGTGTTTCATCGTCAATAAGAAGGTCCAAGGGATACATTAAATCTGGAGTGAAGCATCGGAATCTATAACTAGTGTCACAGGGACGATTCAAAGCATAGACAGTAAGATGAGTCAGTATTCTTGTACTTAAGTCGGCATTGTGTTTTTTGTATT
Organism: Schistocerca piceifrons; assembly: GCF_021461385.2. Classification (NCBI taxonomy): domain Eukaryota; kingdom Metazoa; phylum Arthropoda; class Insecta; order Orthoptera; family Acrididae; genus Schistocerca; species Schistocerca piceifrons. Next base: position 109,502 of record NW_025728135.1, on the reverse strand, counting down.
TAATTCCGATGCAATTTCTGTGTTTCATAGTCAATAAGAAGGTCCAAGGGATGCAGTAAACCTGACGTGAAGCATCGGAGTATATAACAAGTGTCACAGGAATGGTTCAAACTATAGACAGAAAGAGGAGTCAGTCTTCTTGTACTTAATTCGGCATTGTGTCTTTTGTATTTAATTCCGATGCAATTCTGTGTTTCATCGTCTATAAGGCCAGAGGGATACAGTACACCTGAAGTGAAGCATCGGAATCTATAACTAGTGTCACAGGAATGGTTCAAATCTTAGTCAGTAAGAAGAGTCAGTCATCTTGTACTTATGTCGGCATTGTGCCTTTTGTATTTAATTCCGATGCAATTTCTGTGTTTCGTCGTCAATAAGAAGGTCAGAGGAATACAGTAATCCTGAAGTGAAGCATCGGAATCTATAACTAGTGTCACAGGAAAGGTTCAAAACAAAGTCAGTAAGAACAGTCAGTCTTCTAGTACTTAAGTCGGCATTGGGCCTTTTATGTTTAATACCGATGCAATTTCTGTGTTTCATCGTCTATAAGATGTTTCAAGGGATATATTAAACCTGGAGTGAAACATCGGAATCTATAACTAGTGTCACAGGGACGGTTCAAAGCATTGACAGTAAGATGAGTCAGTATTCTTGTACTTAAGTCGGCATTGTGCCTTTTGTATTTAATTCCGATGCAATTTCTGTGTTTCGTCGTCAATAAGAAGGTCAGAGGGATACAGTTAACCTGCAGCGAGGCATCGGAATCTATAACTAGTGTCACAGGAATGGTTCAAATCTTAGTCAGTGGGAAGAGTCAGTCTTCTTTTACTTAAGTCGGCATTGTGCCTTTTGTATTTAATTCCGATTCAATTTCTGTGTTTCATCGTCAATAAGAAGGTCCATGGGATACAGTAAACCTGGAGTGAAGCATCGGAATCCATAACTAGTGTCACAGGGACGGTTCAAAGCATAGAAAGTAAGATGAGTCAGTATTCTTGTACTTAACTCGGCATTGTGCCTTTTGTATTTCATTCCGATGCAATTTCTGCGTTTCATCGTCAATAAGAAGGTCCAAGGGATACAGTAAACCTGAAGTGAAGCATCGCAATCTATATTTAGTGTCACAGGATTGGTTCAAAACATAGTCAGTAAGAAGAGACAGTCTTCTTGTACTTAAGTCATCACTGTGCTTTTTCTATTTAATTCTGATGCTCTTTCTGTGTTTCATCGTCAATAAGAAGGTCCAATGGATACAGTAAACCTGGAGTGAGGCATCGCAATCTATAACTAGTGTCACAGGAATGGTTCAAAACATTGACAGTAAGAAGAGTCAGACTTCTTTTACTTAAGTCGGCATTATGCCATTTGTAAATAATTCCGATGCAATTTCTGTGTTTCATCGCCAATAAGATGGTCAGAGGGATACAGTAATCCTAAAGTGAAGCATCGGAATCTATAACTTGTGTCACAGGAATGGTTCAAAACATTCACAGTAGGAAGTGTCAGTCTACATGTACTTATGTCGGCATTGTGCCTTTTGTATTTAATTCCGATGCAATTTCTGTGTTTCATCGTCAATAAGAAGGTAAGAGGGATACAGTAAACCTTATGTGAAGCATCGGAATCTATAACTAGTGCCACAGGAATGGTTCAAAACATAGTCAGTAAGAAGAGTCCGTCTTCTTGTACTTAAGTCGGCATTGTGCCTTTTGTATTTAATTCTGATGCAATGTCTGTGTTTCATCGTCAATAAGAAGGTCCAAGGGAAACAGAAGACCTGAATTGAAGCATCGGAATCTATAACTAGTGTCACAGGAATGGTTCAAAACATAGACAGTAAGAAGAGTCAGTCTTCTTTTACTTAAGTCGGCATTGTGCCTTTCGTATTTAATTCCGATGCAACTTCTGTGTTTCATCGTCAATAAGAAGGTCAGAGGGATACAGTAAACCTGAAGTGAAGCATCGGAATCTGTAACTAGTGTCACAGGAATGGTTCAAAACATAGTCAGTAAGAAGAGTAAGTCTTTTTGTACTTAAGTCGGCATTGTGCCTTTTGTATTTAATTCCGATGCAATTTCTGTGTTTCATTGTCAATAAGAAGGTCAAAGGGATACATTAAACCTGGAGTGAAGCATCGGAATCTATAATTAGTGTCACAGGATTGGTTCAAAACATAGTAAGTAAGAAGAGACAGTCTTGTTGTACTTAAGTCATCACTGTGCATTTTCTATTTAATTCTGATCCTATTTCTGTGTTTCATCGTCAATAAGAAGGTCAAAGGGATACATTAAACCTGGAGTGAAGCATCGGAATCTATAACTAGTGTCACAGGAATGGTTCCAAACATTCACTGTAAGAAGAGTCAGACTTCTCTTACTTTAGTCGGCATTGTGCCTTTTGTAATTAATTCCGATGCAATTTCTGTGTTTCAACGTCAATAAGAAGGTCAGGGGGATACGGTAAACCTGAAGTGAAGCATCGGAATCTATAACTTGCGTCACAGGAATGGTTCAAAACATTCACAGTAGGAAGTGTCAGTCTACATGTACTTATGTCGGCATTGTGCCTTTTGTATTTAATTCCGATGCTATTTCTGTGTTTCATCGTCAATAAGAATGTCAGAGGGATTCAGTAAACCGGATGTGAAGCATCGGAATCTCTAAATAGTGCCACAGGAATGGTTCAAAACATAGTCAGTAAGAAGAGTCAGTCTTCTTGTACTTAAGTCGGCATTGTGCTTTTAGTATTTAATTCCGATGCAATTTCTGTGTTTCATCGTCAATAAGAAAGTCCACGGGATACAGTAGAAATGAATTGAAGCATCGGAATCTATGACTAGTGTCACAGGAATGGTTCAAAACATAGACAGTAAGAAGAGTCAGTCTTCTTGTACTTAAGTCGGCATTGTGCCTTTTGTATATAATTCCGATGCAACTTCTGTGTTTCGACGTCAATAACAAGGTCAGAGGGATACAGTAAACCTGAAGTGAAGCATCGGAGTCTATAACTAGTGTCACAGGAATGGTACAAAACATATTCAGTAAGAAGAGTAAGTCTTTTGGTACTTAAGTCGGCATTATGCCTTTTGTATTGAATTCCGATGCAATTTCTGTGTTTCATCGTCAATAAGAAGGTCCAAGGGATACATTAAACCTGGAGTGAAGCATCGGAATCTATAACTAGTGTCACAGGGACGATTCAAAGCATAGACACTAAGATGAGTCAGTATTCTTGTACTTAAGTCGGCATTGTGCTTTTTGTATTTAATTCCGATGCCATTTCTGTGTTTCATCGTCACTACGAAGGTCAGAGGGATACAGTAATCCTGAAGTGAAGCATCGGAATCTATAACTAGTGTCACAGGAGTGTTCCAAAGCACAGACAGTAGGAAGAGTCAGTCATCAGTACTTAAGTCTGCATTGTGCCTTTTCTATTTAATTCCGATGCAATTTCTGTGTTTCATCGTCAATAAGACGGTCCAAGGGATACAGTAAACCTGATGTGAAGCATCGGAATCTATAACTAGTGTCACAGGGATGGTTCAAAACATAGTCAGTAAGAACAGTCAGTCTTCTTGTACTTAAGTCGGCATTGGCCCTTTTATATTTAATACCGATGCAGTTTCTGTGTTTCATCGTCTATAAGATGGTCCAAGGGATACTTTAAACCTGGACTGAAACATCGGAATCTATAACTAGTGTCACAGGGACGGTTCAAAGCATTGACAGTAAGATGAGTCAGTGTTCTTGTACTTAAGTCGGCATTGTGCTTTTTGTATTTAATTCCGATGCAATACCTGTGTATCATAGTCACTAAGCAGGTCAGAGGGATACAGTAATCCTGAAGTTAAGCATCGGAATCTATAACTAGTGTCACAGGAATGGTTCAAAGCATAGACAGAAAGAAGAGTCAGTCTTCTTCTACTTAATTCGGCATTGTGCCTTTTGTATTTAATTCCGATGCAATTTCTGTGTTTCATCGTCAATAAGAAGGTCCAAGGGATACAGTAATCCTGAAGTGAAGCATCGGAATCTATAACTAGTGTCACTGGAGTGGTTCAAAACATAGACAGTAGTAAGAGTCAGTCTTCTAGTACTTAAGTCGGCATTGTGCCTTTTCTATTTAATTCCGATGCAATTTCTGTGTTTCATCGTCAATAAGAAGGTCCAAGGGATACAGTAAACCTGGAGGTAAGCATCGGAGTCTATAACTAGTGTCACAGGAATGGTTCAAAGCATAGACAGAAAGAAGAGTCAGTCTTCTTGTACTTAATTCGGCATTGTGCCTTTTGTATTTAATTCCGATGCAATTTCTGTGTTTCGTCGTCAATAAGAAGGTGAGAGGAATACAGTTAACCTGCAGCGAGGCATCGGAATCTATAACTAGTGTCACAGGAATGGTTCAAATCATAGTCAGTAGGAAGAGTCAGTCTTCTTGTACTTAAGTCGGCATTGTGCCTTTTGTATTTAATTCCGATGCAATTTCTGTGTTTCATCGTCAATAAGAAGGTCCATGGGACACAGTAAACCTGGAGTGAAGCATCGGAATCCATAACTAGTGTCACAGGGACGGTTCAAAACATAGAAAGTAAGATGAGTCAGTATTCTTGTACTTAACTCGGCATTGTGCCTTTTGTATTTAATTCCGATGCAATTTCTGCGTTTCATCGTCAATAAGAAGGTCCAAGGGATACAGTAAACCTGAAGTGAAGCATCGCAATCTATAATTAGTGTCACAGGATTGGTTCAAACATAGTCAGTAAGAAGAGACAGTCTTCTTGTACTTTAGTCATCACTGTGCTTTTTCTATTTAATTCTGATGCTCTTTCTGTGTTTCATCGTCAATAAGAAGGTCCAAGGGATACAGTAAACCTGGAGTGAACCATCGGAATCTATAATTAGTGTCACAGGATTGGTTCAAAACATAGTAAGTAAGAAGAGACAGTCTTGTTGTACTTAAGTCATCACTGTGCATTTTCTATTTTATTTTTATCCTATTTCTGTGTTTCATCGTCAATAAGAAGGTCCAAGGGATACAGTAAACCTGGAGTGAAGCATCGGAATCTATAACTAGTGTCACAGGTATGGTTCAAAACATAGACAGTAAGAAGAGTCAGTCTTCTTGTACTTAAGTCGGCAATGTGCCTTTTATATTAAATTCCGATGCAACTTCAGTGTTTCGTCGTCAATAACAAGGTCAGAGGGATACAGTAAACCTGAAGTGAAGCATCGGAGTCTATAACTAGTGTCACAGGAATGGTACAAAACATAGTCAGTAAGAAGAGTAAGTCTTTTGGTACTTAAATTGGCATTATGCCTTTTGTATTTAATTCCGATGCAATTTCCGTGTTTCATCGTCAATAAGAAGGTCCAAGGGATACATTAAACCTGGACTGAAGCATCGGAATCTATAACTAGTGTCACAGGGACGATTCAAATCATAGACAGTAAGATGAGTCAGTATTCTTGTAGTTAAGTCGGCATTGTGCTTTTTGTATTTAATTCCGATGCAATTTCTGTGTTTTATCGTCACTACGAAGGTCAGAGGGATACAGTAATCCTGAAGTGAAGCATCGCAATCTATAACTAGTGTCACAGGAGTGGTCCAAAACACAGACAGTAGGAAGAGTCAGTCTTCTAGTACTTATGTCTGCATTGTGCCTTTTCTACTTAATTCCGATGCAATTTCTGTGTTTCATCGTCAATAAGACGGTCCAAGGGATACAGTAAACCTGAAGTGAAGCATCGGAATCTATAACTAGAGTCACAGGAATGGTTCAAAACATAGACACTAAGAAGAGTCAGTCTTCTTGTACTTAAGTGGGCATTGTGCCTTTTGTATTTATTACGTTGCAATTTCTGTGTTTCATCGTCAATAAGAAGGTCAGAGGGATACAGTAAATCTGAAGTGAACCATCGGAATCTATAACTAGAGTCACAGGAATGGTTCAAAACATAGGCAGTAAGAAGAGTCAGTCTTCATGTACTTAAGTCGGCATTGTGCCTTTTGTATTTAATTCCGATGCAATTTCTGTGTTTCATCGTCAATACGAAGGTCCAAGGGATACAGTAAACCTGGAGTGAAGCATCGGAGTCTATAACTAGTGTCACAGGAATGGTTCAAAGCATAGACAGAAAGAAGAGTCAGTCTTCTTGTACTTAATTCGGCATTCTGCCTTTTGTATTTAATTCCGATGCAATTCTGTGTTTCATCGTCAATAAGAAGGTCAGAGGGATACAGTAAACCTGAAGTAAAGCATCGGAATCTATAACTAGAGTCACAGGAATGGTTCAAAGCATAGGCAGTAAGAAGAATCAGTCTTCATGTACTTAAGTCGGCATTGTGGATTTTGTATTTAATTCCGATGCAATTTCTGTGTTGCATTGTCAATAAGAAGGTTTAAGGGATACATTAAACCTGGAGTGAAGCATCGGAATCTATAATTAGTGTCACAGGATTGGTTCAAAGCATAGTCAGTAAGAAGAGACAGTCTTCTTGTACTTAAGTCATCACTGTGCATTTTCTATTTAATTCTGATCCTATTTCTCTGTTTCATCGTCAATAAGAAGGTGCAAGGGATACAGTAAACCTGGAGTGAAGCGTCGGAATCTATAACTAGTGTCACAGGAATGGTTCAAAACATTGACAGTAAGAGGAGTCAGACTTCTTTTACTTAAGTCGGCATTGTGCCTTTTGTAATTAATTCCGATCAATTTCTGTGTTTCAACGTCAATAAGAAGGTCAGAGGGATACAGTAAACCTGAAGTGAAGCATCGGAATCTATAACTTGTGTCACAGGAATGGTTCAAAACATTCACAGTAGGATGTGTCAGTCTACATGTACTTAAGTCGCCATTGTGCCTTTTGTATTTAATTCCGATGCTATTTCTGTGTTTCATCGTCAATAAGAAGGTCAGTGGGATACAGTAAACCGGATGTGAAGCATCGGAATCTATAACTAGTGCTACAGGAATGGTTCAAAACATAGTCAGTAAGAAGAGTCAGTCCTCTTGTACTTAAGTCGGCATTGTGCTTTTTGTATATCATTCCGATGCAATTTCTGTGTTTCATCATCAGTAAGAAGGTCCAAGGGATACAGTAGACCTGAATTGAAGCATCGGAATCTATAACTAGTGTCACAGGAATGGTTCAAAACATAGACAGTAACAAGAGTCAGTCTTCTTGTACTTAAGTCGGCATTGTGCCTTTTGTATTTAATTCCGATGCAACTTCTGTGTTTCGTCGTCAATAAGAAGGTCGGAGGGATACAGTAAACCTGAAGTGAAGCATCGGAGTCTATAACTAGTGTCACAGGAATGGTTCAAAACATAGTCAGTAAGAAGAGTAAGTCTTTTGGTACTTAAGTCGGCATTATGCCTTTTGTATTTAATTCCGATGCAATTTCTGTGTTTCATCGTCAATAAGAAGGTCCAAGGGATACATTAAACCTGGAGTGATGCATCGGAATCTATAACTAGTGTCACAGGATTGGTTCAAAGCATAGTCAGTAAGAAGAGACAGTCTTCTTGTACTTAAGTCATCACTGTGCTTTTTCTATTTAATTCTGATGCTCTTTCTGTGTTTCATCGTCAATAAGAAGGTCCAAGGGATACAGTAAACCTGGAGTGAAGCATCGGAACCTATAACTAGTGTCACAGGAATGGTTCAAAACATTGACAGTAAGAAGAGTCAGACTTCTCTTACTTAATTCGACATTGTGCGTTTTGTAATTAATTCCGATGCAATTTCTGTGCTTCATCGCCAATAAGAAGGTCAGAGGGATACAGTAAACCTGAAGTGAAGCATCGGAATCTATAACTTGTGTCACAGGAATGGTTCAAAACATTCACAGTAGGAAGTGCCAGTCTACATGTACTTAAGTCGGCATTGTGCCTTTTGTATTGAATTCCGATGCAATTTCTGTGTTTCATCGTCAATAAGAAGGTAAGAGGGATACAGTAAACCTGATGTGAATCATCGGAATCTATAACTAGTGCCACAGGAATGGTTCAAAACATAGTCAGTAAGAAGAGTCAGTCCTCTTGTACTTAAGTCGGCATTGTGCTTTTTGTATTTCATTCCGATGCAATTTCTGTGTTTCATCATCAGTAAGAAGGTCCAATTGATACAGTAGACCTGAATTGAAGCATCGGAATCTATAACTAGTGTCACAGGAATGGTTCAAAACATAGACAGTAAGAAGAGTCAGTCTTCTTGTACTTAAGTCGGCATTGTGCCTTTTGTATTTAATTCCGATGCAACTTCTGTGTTTCGTCGTCAATAAGATGGTCGGAGGGATACAGTAGACCTGAAGTGAAGCATCGGAGTCTATAACTAGTGTCACAGGAATGGTTCAAAACATAGTCAGTAAGAAGAGTAAGTCTTTTGGTACTTAAGTCGGCATTATGCCTTTTGTATTTAATTCCGATGCAATTTCTGTGTTTCATCGTCAATAAGAAGGCCCAAGGGATACATTAAACCTGGAGTGATGCATCGGAATCTATAACTAGTGTCACAGGATTGGTTCAAAGCGTAGTCAGTAAGAAGAGACAGTCTTCTTGTACTTAAGTCATCACTGTGCTTTTTCTATTTAATTCTGATGCTCTTTCTGTGTTTCATCGTCAATAAGAAGGTCCAAGGGATACAGTAAACCTGGAGTGAAGCATCGGAACCTATAACTAGTGTCACAGGAATGGTTCAAAACATTGACAGTAAGAAGAGTCAGACTTCTTTTACTTAATTCGACATTGTGCCTTTTGTAATTAATTCCGATGCAATTTCTGTGCTTCATCGCCAATAAGAAGGTCAGAGGGATACAGTAAACCTGAAGTGAAGCATCGGAATCTATAACTTGTGTCACAGGAATGGTTCAAAACATTCACAGTAGGAAGTGTCAGTCTACATGTACTTAAGTCGGCATTGTGCCTTTTGTATTTAATTCCGATGCAATTTCTGTGTTTCATCGTCAATAAGAAGGTAAGAGGGATACAGTAAACCTGATGTGAATCATCGGAATCTATAACTAGTGCCACAGGAATGGTTCAAAACATAGTCAGTAAGAAGAGTCAGTCTTCTTGTACTTAAGTCGGCATTGTGCCTTTTGTATTTAATTCCGATGCAATTTCTGTGTTTCATCGTCAATAAGAAGGTCCAAGGGAAACAGTAGACCTGAATTGAAGCATCGGAATCTATAACTAGTGTCACAGGAATGGTTCAAAACATAGACAGTAAGAAGAGTCAGTCTTCTTGTACTTAAGTCATCATTGTGCCTTTTGTATTTAATTCCGATGCAACTTCTGTGTTTCATCGTCAATAAGAAGGTCAGAGGGATACAGTAAACCTGAAGTGAAGCATCGGAATCCGTAACTAGTGTCACAGGAAGGGTTCAAAACATAGTCAGTAAGTAGAGTAAGTCTTTTTGTACTTAAGTCGGCTTTGTGCCTTTTGTATTTTATTCCGATGCAATTTCTGTGTTTCATTGTCAATAAGAAGGTCCAAGGGATACAATAAACCTGGAGTGAAGCATCGGAATCTATAATTAGTGACACAGGATTGGTGCAAAGCATAGTCAGTAAGAAGAGACAGTCTTCTTGTACTTAAGTCATCACTGTGCATTTTCTATTTAATTCTGATCCTATTTCTGTGTTTCATCGTCAATAAGAAGGTCCATGGGATACAGTAAACTTGGAGTGAAGCATCGGAATCTATAACTAGTGTCACAGTAATGGTTCAATACATTGACAGTAAGATGAGTCAGAATTCTTTTACTTAAGTCGGCATTGTGCCTTTCGTAATTAATTCCGATTTCATTTCTGTGTTTCAACGTCAACAAGAAGGTCAGAGGAATACAGTAAACCTGAAGTGAAGCATCGGAATCTATAACTTGTGTCACAGGAATGGTTCAAAACATTCACAGTAGGAAGTGTCAGTCTACATGTACTTAAGTCGTCATTGTGCCTTTTGTATTTAATTCCGATGCTATTTCTGTGTTTCATCGTCAATAAGAATGTCAGAGGGATACAGTAAACCGGATGTGAAGCATCGGAATCTATAACTAGTGCCACAGGAATGGTTCAAAACATAGTCAGTAAGAAGAGTCAGTCTTCTTGTACTTAAGTCGGCATTGTGCTTTTTGTATTTAATTCCGATGCAATTTCTGTGTTTCATCGTCAATAAGAAGGTCCAAGGGATACAGTTGACCTGAATTGAAACATCGGAATCTATAACTAGTGTCACAGGAATGGTTCAATACATAGATAGTAAGAAGAGTCAGTCTTCTTGTACTTAAGTCGGCATTGTGCCTTTTGTATTTAATTCCGATGCAACTTCTGTGTTTTGTCGTCAATAAGAAGGTCAGAGGGATACAGTAAACCTGAAGTGATGCATCGGAGTCAATAACTAGTGTCACAGGAATGGTTCAAAACATAGTCAGTAAGAAGAGTAAGTCTTTGGGTACTTAAGTCGGCATTATGCCTTTTGTATTTAATTCCGATGCAATTTCTATGTTTCATCGTCAATAAGAAGGTCCAAGGGATACATTAAACCTGGAGTGAAGCATCGGAATCTATAACTAGTGTCACAGGGACGATTCAAAGCATAGACAGTAAGATGAGTCAGTATTTTTGTACTTAAGTCGGCATTGTGCTTTTTGTATTTAATTCCGATGCAATTTCTGTGTTTCATCGTCGCTAAGAAGGTCAGAGGGATACAGTAATCCTGAAGTTAAGCATCGGAATCTATAACTAGTGTCACAGGAATGGTTCAAAGCATAGTCAGGAAGAAGAGTCAGTCTTCTTGTAGTTAGGTCGGCATTGTGCCTTTTGTATATAATTCCGATGCAATTTCTGTGTATCATTGTCAATAAGAAGGTCCAAGGGATACAGTAAACCTGAAGTGAAGCATCGGAATCTATAACTAGTGTCACAGGAGTGGTTCAAAACATTCACAGTAGGAAGTGTCAGTCTAAATGTACTTAAGTCGGCATTGTGACTTTTGTATTTAATTCCGATGCTATTTATGTGTTTCATCGTCAATAAGAAGTTCAGAGGGGTACAGTAAACCGGATGTGAAGCATCGGAATCTCTAACTAGTGCCATAGGAATGGTTCAAAACATAGTCAGTAATAAGAGTCAGTCTTCTTGTACTTAAGTCGGCATTGTGCTTTTTGTATTTAATTCCCATGCAATTTCTGTGTTTCATCGTCAATAAGAAGGTCAGAGGGATACAGTAGAAATGAATTGAAGCATCGGAATCTATAACTAGTGTCACAGGAATGGTTCAAAACATAGACAGTAAGAAGAGTCAGTCTTCTTGTACTTAAGTCGGCATTGTGCCTTTTGTATTTAATTCCGATGCAACTTCTGTGTTTCGTCGTCTGTAACAAGGTCAGAGGGATACAGTAAACCTGAAGTGAAGCATCGGAGTCTATAACTAGTGTCACAGGAATGGTTCAAATCATAGTCAGTAAGAAGAGTAAGTCTTTTGGTACTTAAGTCGGCATTATGCCTTTTGTATTTAATTCCGATGCAATTTCTGTGTTTCATCGTCAATAAGAAGGTCCAAGGGATACATTAAACCTGGAGTGAAGCATCGGAATCTATAACTAGTGTCACAGGGACGATTCAAAGCATAGACAGTAAGATGAGTCAGTATTCTTGTACTTAAGTCGGCATTGTGTTTTTTGTATTTAATTCCGATGCAATTTCTGTGTTTCATAGTCAATAAGAAGGTCCAAGGGATGCAGTAAACCTGACGTGAAGCATCGGAGTATATAACTAGTGTCACAGGAATGGTTCAAACTAAAGACAGAAAGAAGAGTCAGTCTTCTTGTACTTAATTCGGCATTGTGTCTTTTGTATTTAATTCCGATGCAATTCTGTGTTTCATCGTCTATAAGGCCAGAGGGATACAGTACACCTGAAGTGAAGCATCGGAATCTATAACTAGTGTCACAGGAATGGTTCAAATCTTAGTCAGTAAGAAGAGTCAGTCATCTTGTACTTATGTCGGCATTGTGCCTTTTGTATTTAATTCCGATGCAATTTCTGTGTTTCATCGTCAATACGAAGGTCCAAGGGATACAGTATACCTGGAGTGAGGCATCGGAGTCTATAACTAGTGTCACAGGAATGGTTCAAAGCATAGACAGAAAGAAGAGTCAGTCTTCTTGTACTTAATTCGGCATTCTGCCTTTTGTATTTAATTCCGATGCAATTCTGTGTTTCATCGTCAATAAGAAGGTCAGAGGGATACAGTAAACCTGAAGTGAAGCATCGGAATCTATAACTAGAGTCACAGGAATGGTTCAAAACATAGGCAGTAAGAAGAATCAGTCTTCATGTACTTAAGTCGGCATTGTGCATTTTGTATTTAATTCCGATGCAATTTCTGTGTTGCATTGTCAATAAGAAGGTTTAAGGGATACATTAAACCTGGAGTGAAGCATCGGAATCTATAATTAGTGTCACAGGATTGGTTCAAAGCATAGTCAGTAAGAAGAGACAGTCTTCTTGTACTTAAGCCATCACTGTGCATTTTCTATTTAATTCTGATCCTATTTCTCTGTTTCATCGTCAATAAGAAGGTGCAAGGGATACAGTAAACCTGGAGTGAAGCGTCGGAATCTATAACTAGTGTCACAGGAATGGTTCAAAACATTGACAGTAAGAAGAGTCAGACTTCTTTTACTTAAGTCGGCATTGTGCCTTTTGTAATTAATTCCGATGCAATTTCTGTGTTTCAACGTCAATAAGAAGGTCAGAGGGATACAGTAAACCTGAAGTGAAGCATCGGAAACTATAACTTGTGTCACAGGAATGGTTCAAAACATTCACAGTAGGAAGTGTCAGTCTACATGTACTTAAGACGGCATTGTGCCTTTTGTATTTAATTCCGATGCTATTTCTGTGTTTCATCGTCAATAAGAAGGTCAGTGGGATACATAAAAACCGGATGTGAAGCATCGGAATCTATAACTAGTGCTACAGGAATGGTTCAAAACATAGTCAGTAAGAAGAGTCAGTCCTCTTGTACTTAAGTCGGCATTGTGCTTTTTGTATTTCATTCCGATGCAATTTCTGTGTTTCATCGTCAATAAGAAGGTCCAAGGGATACAGTAAACCTGAATTGAAGCATCGGAATCTATAACTAGTGTCACAGGAATGGTTCAAAACATAGACAGTAAGAAGAGTCAGTCTTCTTGTACTTAAGTCGGCAAAATGCCTCTTGTATTTAATTCCGATGCAACTTCTGTGTTTCGTCGTCAATAAGAAGGTCAGAGGGATACAGTAAACCTGAAGTGAAGCATCGGAGTCTATAACTAGTGTCACAGGAATGGTTCAAAACATAGTCAGTAAGAAGAGTAAGTCTTTTGGTACTTAAGTCGGTATTATGCCTTTTGTATTTAATTCCGATGCAATTTCTGTGTTTCATCGTCAATAAGAGGGTCCAAGGGATACATTAAACCTGGAGTGATGCATCGGAATCTATAACTAGTGTCACAGGGACGATTCAAAACATAGACAGTAAGAGGAGTCAGTATTCTTGTACTTAAGTCGGCATTGTGCTTTTTGTATTTAATTCTGATGCAATTTCTGTGTTTCATCGTCGCTAAGAAGGTCTGAGGGATACAGTAATCCTGAAGTTAAGCATCGGAATCTATAACTAGTGTCACAGGAAAGGTTCAAAGCATAGTCAGTAAGAAGAGTAAGTCTTTTTGTTCTTAAGTCGGCATTGTGCATTTTGTATTTAGTTTCCGATGCAATTTCTGTGTTTCATTGTCAATAAGAAGTTCCAAGGGATACATTAAACCTTGAGTGAAGCATCGGAATCTATAATTAGTGTCACAGGATTGGTTCAAAGCATAGTCAGTAAGAAGAGGCAGTCTTCTTGTACTTAAGTCATCACTGTGCTTTTTCTATTTAATTCTGATGCTCTTAATGTGTTTCATCGTCAATAAGAAGGTCCAAGGGATACAGTAAACCTGAAGTGAAGCATTGGAATCCGTAACTAGTGTCACAGGAATGGTTCAAAACATAGTCAGTAAGTAGAGTAAGTCTTTTTATACTTAAGTCTGCTTTGTGCCTTTTGTATTTTATTCCGATGCAATTTCTGTGTTTCATTGTCCATAAGAAGGTCCAAGGGATACAATAAACCTGGAGTGAAGCATCGGAATCTATGATTAGTGTCACAGGATTGGTGCAAAGCATAGTCAGTAAGAAGAGACAGTCTTCTTGTACTTAAGTCATCACTGTGCATTTTCTATTTAATTCTGATCCTATTTCTGTGTTTCATCGTCAATAAGAAGGTCCATGGGATACAGTAAACTTGGAGTGAAGCATCGGAATCTATAACTAGTGTCACAGTAATGGTTCAATACATTGACAGTAAGAAGAGTCAGAATTCTTTTACTTAAGTCGGCATTGTGCCTTTTGTAATTAATTCCGATGCAATTTCTGTGTTTCAACGTCAATAAGAAGGTCAGAGAGATACAGTAAACCTGAAGTGAAGCATCGGAATCTATAACTTGTGTCACAGGAATGGTTCAAAGCATTCACAGTAGGAAGTGTCAGTCTACATGTACTTAAGTCGTCATTGTGCCTTTTGTATTTAATTCCGATGCAATTTCTATGTTTCATCGTCAATAAAAAGGTCCAAGGGATACATTAAACCTGGAGTGAAGCATCGGAATCTATAACTAGTGTCACAGGGACGATTCAAAGCATAGACAGTAAGATGAGTCAGTATTTTTCTACTTAAGTCGGCATTGTGCTTTTTGTATTTAATTCCGATGCAATTTCTGTGTTTCATCGTCACTAAGAAGGTCAGAGGGATACAGTAATCCTGAAGTTAAGCATCGGAATCTATAACTAGTGTCACAGGAATGGTTCAAAGCATAGTCAGGAAGAAGAGTCAGTCTTCTTGTAGTTAGGTCGGCTTTGTGCCTTTTGTATATAACTCCGATGCAATTTCTGTGTATCATCGTCAATAAGAAGGTCCAAGGGATACAGTAAACCTGAAGTGAAGCATCGGAATCCATAACTAGTGTCACAGGAGTGGTTCAAAACATTCACAGTAGGAAGTGTCAGTCTAAATGTACTTAAGTCGGCATTGTGCATTTTGTATTTAATTCCGATGCTATTTATGTGTTTCATCGTCAATAAGAAGGTCCAAGGGATACATTAAATCTGGAGTGAAGCATCGGAATCTATAACTAGTGTCACAGGGACGATTCAAAGCATAGACAGTAAGATGAGTCAGTATTCTTGTACTTAAGTCGGCATTGTGTTTTTTGTATTTAATTCCGATGCAATTTCTGTGTTTCATAGTCAATAAGAAGGTCCAAGGGATGCAGTAAACCTGACGTGAAGCATCGGAGTATATAACAAGTGTCACAGGAATGGTTCAAACTATAGACAGAAAGAGGAGTCAGTCTTCTTGTACTTAATTCGGCATTGTGTCTTTTGTATTTAATTCCGATGCAATTCTGTGTTTCATCGTCTATAAGGCCAGAGGGATACAGTACACCTGAAGTGAAGCATCGGAATCTATAACTAGTGTCACAGGAATGCTTCAAATCTTAGTCAGTAAGAAGAGTCAGTCATCTTGTACTTATGTCGGCATTGTGCCATTTGTATTTAATTCCGATGCAATTTCTGTGTTTCGTCGTCAATAAGAAGGTCAGAGGAATACAGTAATCCTGAAGTGAAGCATCGGAATCTATAACTAGTGTCACAGGAAAGGTTCAAAACAAAGTCAGTAAGAACAGTCAGTCTTCTAGTACTTAAGTCGGCATTGGGCCTTTTATGTTTAATACCGATGCAATTTCTGTGTTTCATCGTCTATAAGATGTTTCAAGGGATATATTAAACCTGGAGTGAAACATCGGAATCTATAACTAGTGTCACAGGGACGATTCAAAGCATAGACAGTAAGATGAGTCAGTATTTTTCTACTTAAGTCGGCATTGTGCTTTTTGTATTTAATTCCGATGCAATTTCTGTGTTTCATCGTCACTAAGAAGGTCAGAGGGATACAGTAATCCTGAAGTTAAGCATCGGAATCTATAACTAGTGTCACAGGAATGGTTCAAAGCATAGTCAGGAAGAAGAGTCAGTCTTCTTGTAGTTAGGTCGGCTTTGTGCCTTTTGTATATAACTCCGATGCAATTTCTGTGTATCATCGTCAATAAGAAGGTCCAAGGGATACAGTAAACCTGAAGTGAAGCATCGGAATCCATAACTAGTGTCACAGGAGTGGTTCAAAACATTCACAGTAGGAAGTGTCAGTCTAAATGTACTTAAGTCGGCATTGTGCATTTTGTATTTAATTCCGATGCTATTTATGTGTTTCATCGTCAATAAGAAGGTCCAAGGGATACATTAAATCTGGAGTGAAGCATCGGAATCTATAACTAGTGTCACAGGGACGATTCAAAGCATAGACAGTAAGATGAGTCAGTATTCTTGTACTTAAGTCGGCATTGTGTTTTTTGTATTTAATTCCGATGCAATTTCTGTGTTTCATAGTCAATAAGAAGGTCCAAGGGATGCAGTAAACCTGACGTGAAGCATCGGAGTATATAACAAGTGTCACAGGAATGGTTCAAACTATAGACAGAAAGAGGAGTCAGTCTTCTTGTACTTAATTCGGCATTGTGTCTTTTGTATTTAATTCCGATGCAATTCTGTGTTTCATCGTCTATAAGGCCAGAGGGATACAGTACACCTGAAGTGAAGCATCGGAATCTATAACTAGTGTCACAGGAATGCTTCAAATCTTAGTCAGTAAGAAGAGTCAGTCATCTTGTACTTATGTCGGCATTGTGCCATTTGTATTTAATTCCGATGCAATTTCTGTGTTTCGTCGTCAATAAGAAGGTCAGAGGAATACAGTAATCCTGAAGTGAAGCATCGGAATCTATAACTAGTGTCACAGGAAAGGTTCAAAACAAAGTCAGTAAGAACAGTCAGTCTTCTAGTACTTAAGTCGGCATTGGGCCTTTTATGTTTAATACCGATGCAATTTCTGTGTTTCATCGTCTATAAGATGTTTCAAGGGATATATTAAACCTGGAGTGAAACATCGGAATCTATAACTAGTGTCACAGGGACGGTTCAAAGCATTGACAGTAAGATGAGTCAGTATTCTTGTACTTAAGTCGGCATTGTGCTTTTTGTATTTAATTCCGATGCAATTTCTGTGTTTCATCGTCAATAAGAAGGTCCAAGGGATACAGTAAACCTGAAGTGAAGCATCGGAATCTATAACTAGTGTCACTGGAGTGGTTCAAAACATAGACAGTAGTAAGAGTCAGTCTTCTAGTACTTAATTCGGCATTGTGCCTTTTCTATTTAATTCCGATGCAATTTCTGTGTTTCATCGTCAATAAGAAGGTCAGAGGGATACAGTAAATCTGAAGTGAACCATCGGAATATATAACTAGAGACGCAGGAATGGTTCAAAACATAGGCACTAAGAAGAGTCAGTCTTCATGTACTTAAGTCGGCATTGTGCCTTTTGTATTTATTTCCGATGCAATTTCTGTGTTTCATCGTCAACACGAAGGTCCAAGGGATACAGTAAACCTGGAGTGAAGCATCGGAGTCTATAACTAGTGTCACAGGAATGGTTCAAAGCATAGACAGAAAGAAGAGTCAGTCTTCTTGTACTTAATTCGGCATTGTGCCTTTTGTATTTAATTCCGATGCAATTCTGTGTTTCATCGTCAATAAGAAGGTCAGAGGGATACAGTAAACCTGAAGTGAAGCATCGGAATCTATAACTAGAGTCACAGGAATGGTTCAAACATAGGCAGTAAGAAGAGTCAGTCTTCATGTACTTAAGTCGGCATTGTGCATTTTGTATTTAATTCCGATGCAATTTCTGTGTTGCATTGTCAATAAGAAGGTCAGAGGGATAGTGTAAACCTGAGGTGAAGCATCGGAATCTATAACTTGTGTCACAGTAATGGTTCAAAACATTCA
The DNA here is from genome assembly GCF_021461385.2 of Schistocerca piceifrons. Lineage (NCBI taxonomy): Eukaryota > Metazoa > Arthropoda > Insecta > Orthoptera > Acrididae > Schistocerca > Schistocerca piceifrons. The sequence continues at coordinate 91,518 of NW_025728135.1, read as the reverse complement.
CAGTAGGAAGTGTCAGTCTACATGTACTTAAGTGGGCATTGTGCCTTTTGTATTTAATTCCGATGCTATTTCTGTGTTTCATCGTCAATAAGAAGGTCAGTGGGATACAGTAAACCGGATGTGAAGCATCGGCATCTATAACTAGTGCCACAGGAATGGTTCAAAACATAGTCAGTAAGAAGAGTCAGTCCTCTTGTACTTAAGTCGGCATTGTACTTTTTGTATTTAATTCCGATGCAATTTCTGTGTTTCATCGTCACTAAGAAGGTCAGAGGGATACAGTAATCCTGAAGTTAAGCATCGGAATCTATAACTAGTGTCACAGGAATGGCTCAAAGCATAGTCAGTAATAAGAGTAAGTCTTCTTGTAGTTAAGTCGGCATTGTGCCTTTTGTTTTTAATTCCGATGCAATTTCTGTGTATCATCGTCAATAAGAAGGTCCAAGGCATACAGTAAACCTGAAGTGAAGCATCGGAATCTATAACTAGTGTCACAGGAGTGGTTCAAAACATAGCCAGTAGGAAGAGTCAGTCTTCTAGTGCTTAAGTCCGCATTGTGCCTTTTCTATTTAATTCCGATGCAATTTCTGTGTTTCATCGTCAATAAGACGGTCCAAGGGATACAGAAAAACCTGAAGTGAAGCATCGGAATCTATAACTAGTGTCACAGGAATGGTTCAAAACATAGTCAGTAAGAAGAGTCAGTCTTCTTGTACTTAAGTCGGTATTTTGCCTTTTGTATTTAATTCCGATGCAATTTCTGTGTTTCATCGTCAATAAGAAAGTCAGAGGGATACAGTAAACCTGAAGTGAAGCATCGGAGTTTATAACTGGTGTCACAGGAGTGGTTCCAAGCATAGTCAGTAACAAGAGTCAGTCTTTTTGTAGTTAAGTCGGTATTGTGCCTTTTGTATTTAATTCCGTTGCAATTTCTTTGTTTCATCGTCAATACGAAGGCCCAAGGGATACAGTAAACCTGAAGTGAAGCATCAGAATTTATAACTAGTGTCACAGGAGTGGTTCAAAGCGTAGAGAGTAGGATGAGTCAGTCTCCTAGTACTTAAGTCGGCATTGTGCCATTTCTATTTAATTCCGAAGCAATTTCTGTGTTTCATCGTCAATGAGACGGTCAGAGGGATACAGTAAACCTGACGTGAAGCATCGGAATCTATAACTATTGTCACAGGAATGGTTCAAAACATAGTCAGTTAGAAGAGTCAGTGTTTCATGTACTTAAGTCGGCATTGTGCCTTTTGTATCTAATTCCGATGCAATTTCTGTGTTTCATCGTCAATACGAAGGTCCAAGGGATACAGAAAACCTGGAGTAAAGCATCGGAGTCTATAACTAGTGTCACAGGTATCGTTCAAAGCATAGACAGAAAGAAGAGTCAGTCTTTTTGTACTAAAATCGGCATTGTGCCTTTTGTATTTCACTCCGATGCAATTCTGTGTTTCATCGTCAATACGAAGGTCAGAGGGATACAGTAAACCTGAAGTGAAGCATCCGAATCAATAACTAGTGTCACAGGAATGGTTCATAACTTAGTCAGTAAGAAGAGTCAGTCTTCTTGTACTTAATTCTGCTTTGTGCCTTTTGTATTTAATTCCGATGCAATTTCTGTGTTTCATCATCAAAAAGAAGGTCAAAGGGATACAGTAAACCTGAAGCGAAGCATCGGAATCTATAACTAGTGTCACAGGAATGGTTCAAAACATAGTCAGTAAGAAGAGTCAGTCTTCTTGTACTTAAGTAGGCATTGTGCCTTTTGTATTTAATTCCGATGCTATTTCTGTGTTTCATCGTCAATAAAACGTCCAAGGGATACAGTAAACCTGGAGTGAAGCATCGGAATCTATAACTAGTGTCACAGGGGTGGCTCAAAACATAGAAAGTAAGATAAGTCAGTATTCTTGTACTTAAGTCGGCATTGTGCCTTTTGTATTTAATCCCGATGCAATTTCTGTGTTTCATCGTCAATAAGAAAGTCCAAGGGATACAGTAAACCTGCAGTGAAGCATCGGAGTCTATAACTAGTGTCTCCGGAATGGTTCAAATCATAGGCAGTAAGAAGAGTCAGTATTCTTATACTTAATTCGGCATTGTGCCTTTTGTATTTAATTCCGAAGCAATTTCTGTGTTTCATCGTCAATAAGAAGGTCAGAGGGATACAGTAAACCTGAAGTGAAGCATCGTATTCTATAACTTGTGTCACAGGAATGGTTCAAGACATAGTCAGTAAGAAGAGTCAGTCTTCTTGTACTTAATTCGGCATTGTGCATTTTGTATTTAATTCGGATGCATACTCTGTGCTTCATCGTCAATAAGAAGGTCGAAAGGATACATTAAACCGAGAGTGAATCATCTGAATCTATAACTAGTGTCACAGGGACAGTTGAAACCGTAGACTGTAAGATGAGTCAGTATTCTTGTACTTAAGTCGGCATTGTGCTTCTTGTATTTAATTCCGATGCAATTTCTGTGTTTCATCGTCACTAAGAAGGCCAGAGGGTTACAGTAATCCTGAAGGTAAGCATCGGACTCTATAACTAGTGTCACATGAATGGTTCAAAGCATAGTCAGTAAGAAGAGTCAGTCTTCTTGTAGTTAAGTGTCATTGGGCCCTTTGTATTTAATTTCGATGCAATTTCTGTGTTTCATCGTCAATAAGAAGGTCCAAGGGATACAGTAAACCTGAAGTGAAGCATCGAAATCTATAACTAGTGTTACGGGAATGGTTCAAAGCATAGACAGTAGGAAGAGTCAGTCTTCTACTACTTAAGTCGGCATTGTGCCTTTTCTATTTAACTCCGATGCAATTTCTGCGTTATATCGTCAATAAGACGGTCAGAGTGATACAGTATACCTGAAGTGAAACATCGGAATCTATAACTAGTGTCACAGGAATGGTTCAAAACATAGACAGTTGGAAGAGTCAGTCTACTTGTACTTATGTAGGCATTGTGCCTTTTGTATTTAATTCCGATGCAATTTCTGTGTTTCATTGTCAATAAGAAGGTCCAATTGATACAGTAAACCTGAAATGAACCTTCGGAATCTATTACTAGTGTCACAGGAATGGTTCAAAACATAGACAGTAGGAGAAGTCAATCTACATGTACTAAAGTCGGCATTGTGCCTTTTGTATTTAATTCCGATGCAATTTCTGTGTTTCATCGTCAATAAGAAGGTCAGAGGGATACAGTAAACCTGATGTGATGCATCGGATTCTATAACTAGTCTCACAGGAATGGTTCAAAACATAGTCAGTAAGAAGAGTCATACTTCTTGTACTTAAGTAGGCATTGTGCCTTTTGTATTTAATTCCGATGCAAAATCTGTGTTTCATCGTCAATAAGAAGGTCCAAGGGATACAGTAGACCTGAATTGAAGCATCGGAATCTATAACTAGTGTCACAGGAATGGTTCAAAGACATAGACAGTAAGAAGAGTCAGTCTTGTTCTACTTAAGTCGGCATTGTGCCCTTTGTATTGAATTCCGATGCAATTTCTGTGTTTCAACGCCAATAAGAAGGTCAGAGGGATACAGTAAACCTGAAGTGAAGCATCGGAATCTATAACTAGAGTCACAGGAATGGGTCAAAACATAGGCAGTAAGAAGAATCAGTCTTCTTGTACTTAAGTCGGCATTGTGCCTTTTGTATTTAATTCCGATGAAATTTCTGTGTTTCATCGTCAATAAGAAGGTCCAAGGGATACAGTAAACCTGTAGTGAAGCATCGGAGTCTAGAACTAGTGTCAACGGAAAGGTTCAAACATAGATAGTAAGAAGAGTCAGTCTTCTTGTACTTAATTCGGCATTGTGCCTTTTGTATTTAATTCCGATGCAATTTCTGTGTTTCATCGTCAATAAGAAGGTCAGAGGGATACAGTAAACGTAAAGTGAAGCATCGGAATCAATAACTAGTGTCACAGGAATGATTCAAAACATAGTCAGTAAGAGGAGTCAGTCTTCCGGTACTTAAGTTGTCATTGTGCCTTTTGTATTTAATTCCGATGCAATTTCTGTGTTTCATCGTCAATAAGAACGTCCAAGGGATTCAGTAATCCTGAAGTTAAGCATCGGAATCTATGACTAGTGTCTCAGGTATGGTTCAAAATATAGTCAGGAAGAAGACTCAGTCTTCTTGTACTTAAGTCGGTATTGTGCCTTTTGTATTTAATTCCGATGCAATTTATGTATTTCATCGTCAATAAGAAGGTCCAAGGATACAGTAAACCTGAAGTGAAGCTTCGGAATCAATAACTAGTGTCATAGGAGTGGTTCAAAACATAGACAGTGGGAAGAGTCAGTCTTCTTGTACTTAAGTCGGCATTGTGCCTTTTGTATTTACATCCGATGCAATTTCTGTGTTTCATCGTCAATAAGAAGGTCCAAGGGATACAGTAAACCTGAAGTGAAGCATCGGAATCTATAACTAGTGTCACAGGATTAGTTCAAAGCATAGTCAGTAAGAAGAGTCAGTCTTCTTGTACTTTAGTCATCATTGTGCATTTTCTATTTAATTCTGATGCAATTTCTGTGTTTCATCGTCAATAAGAAGGTCCAAGGGATACAGTAAACCTGGAGTGAAGCATCGGAATCTATAACTAGTGTCACAGGAATGGTTCCAAACATAGACAGTAAGAAGAGTCATACTTCTTTTACTTAAGTCGGCATTGTGCCTTTTGTATTTAATTCCGATGCAATTTCTGTGTTTCATCGTCAATAAGAAAGTCCAAGGGATACAGTAAACCTCGAGTGAAGCATCGGAGTCTATAACTAGTGTCACAGGAATGGTTCAAAACTTAGGCAGTAAGAAGAGTCAGTATTCTTATACTTAATTCGGCATTGTGCCTTTTGTATTTAATTCCGATGCAATTTCTGTGTTTCATCGTCAATAAGAAGGTCAGAGGGATACAGTAAACCTTAAGTGAAGCATCGGAATCTATAACTAGTGTCACAGGAATGGTTCTAAACATAACCAGTAAGAAGTGTCAGTCTTCTTGTACTTAAGTCGGCATTGTGCAATTTGTATATCATTCGGATGCATAATCTCTGTTTCATCGTCTATAAGAAGGTCCAAAGGATACATTAAACCTGGAGTGAAGCATCGGAATCTATAACTAGTGTCACAGGGACGGTTCAAAGCGTAGACTGTAAGATGAGTCAGTATTCTTGTACTTAAGTGGGCATTGTGCTTCTTGTATTTAATTCCGATGCAATTTCTGTGTTTCATCGTCACTAAGAAGGTCAGAGGGTTACAGTAATCCTGAAGTTAAGCATCGAACTCTATAACTAGTGTCACATGAATGGTTCAAAGCATAGTCAGTAAGAAGAGTCAGTCTTCTTGTAGTCAAGTCGGCATTGTGCCTTTTGTAACTAATTCCGATGCAATTTCTGTGTTTCATTGTCAATAAGAAGATCCAAGGGATACAGTAAACCTGAAATGAACCATCGGAATCTATTACTAGGGTCATTGGAATGGTTCAAAACATAGACAGTATGAAAAGTCAGTCTACATGTACTAAAGTCGGCATTGTGCATTTGTATTTAATTCCGATGCAATTTCTGTGTTTCAACGTCAATAAGAAGGTCAGAGGGATACAGTAAACCTGAAGTGAAGCATCGGAATCTATAACTAGTGTCACAGGAATGGTTCCAAACATAGACAGTAAGAAGAGTCATACTTCTTTTACTTAAGTCGGCATTGTGCCTTTTGTATTTAATTCCGATGCAATTTCTGTGTTTCATCGTCAATAAGAAAGTCCAAGGGATACAGTAAACCTCGAGTGAAGCATCGGAGTCTATAACTAGTGTCACAGGAATCGTTCAAAGCATAGACAGAAAGAAGAGTCAGTCTTTTTGTACTTAAATCGGCATTGTGCCTTTTGTATTTCACTCCGATGCAATTCTGTGTTTCATCGTCAATACGAAGGTCAGAGGGATACAGTAAACCTGAAGTGAAGCATCCGAATCAATAACTAGTGTCACAGGAATGGTTCATAACTTAGTCAGTAAGAAGAGTCAGTCTTCTTGTACTTAATTCTGCTTTGTGCCTTTTGTATTTAATTCCGATGCAATTTCTGTGTTTCATCATCAAAAAGAAGGTCAAAGGGATACAGTAAACCTGAAGCGAAGCATCGGAATCTATAACTAGTGTCACAGGAATGGTTCAAAACATAGTCAGTAAGAAGAGTCAGTCTTCTTGTACTTAAGTCGGCATTGTGCCTTTTGTATTTAATTCCGATGCTATTTCTGTGTTTCATCGTCAATAAAACGTCCAAGGGATACAGTAAACCTGGAGTGAAGCATCGGAATCTATAACTAGTGTCACAGGGGTGGCTCAAAACATAGAAAGTAAGATAAGTCAGTATTCTTGTACTTAAGTCGGCATTGTGCCTTTTGTATTTACATCCGATGCAATTTCTGTGTTTCATCGTCAATAAGAAGGTCCAAGGGATACAGAAAACCTGAAGTGAAGCATCGGAATCTATAACTAGTGTCACAGGATTAGTTCAAAGCACAATCAGCAAGAAGAGTCAGTCTTCTTGTACTTCAGTCATCATTGTGCATTTTCTATTTAATTCTGATGCAATTTCTGTGTTTCATCGTCAATAAGAACGTCCTAGGGATACAGTAAACCTGGAGTGAAGCATCGGAATCTATAACTAATGTCACAGGAATGGATCAAAACATAGACAGTAAGAAGAGTCATACTTCTTTTACTTAAGTCGGCATTGTGCCTTTTGTATTTAATCCCGATGCAATTTCTGTGTTTCATCGTCAATAAGAAAGTCCTAGGGATACAGTAAACCTGGAGTGAAGCATCGGAATCTATAACTAGTGTCACAGGGGTGGCTCAAAACATAGAAAGTAAGAAGAGTCAGTATTCTTATACTTAATTCGGCATTGTGCCTTTTGTATTTAATTCCGAAGCAATTTCTGTGTTTCATCGTCAATAAGAAGGTCAGAGGGATACAGTAAACCTGAAGTGAAGCATCGTAATCTATAACTTGTGTCACAGGAATGGTTCAAGACATAGTCAGTAAGAAGAGTCAGTCTTCTTGTACTTAATTCGGCATTGTGCATTTTGTATTTAATTCGGATGCATACTCTGTGTTTCATCGTCAATAAGAAGGTCGAAAGGATACATTAAACCGAGAGTGAATCATATGAATGTATAACTAGTGTCACAGGGACAGTTGAAACCGTAGACTGTAAGATGAGTCAGTATTCTTGTACTTAAGTCGGCATTGTGATTCTTGTATTTAATTCCGATGCAATTTCTGTGTTTCATCGTCACTAAGAAGGCCAGAGGGTTACAGTAATCCTGAAGGTAAGCATCGGACTCTATAACCAGTGTCACATGAATGGTTCAAAGCATAGTCAGTAAGAAGAGTCAGTCTTCTTGTAGTTAAGTGGCATTGGGCCTTTTGTATTTAATTTCGATGCAATTTCTGTGTTTCATCGTCAATAAGAAGGTCCAAGGGATACAGTAAACCTGAAGTGAAGCATCGAAATCTATAACTAGTGTCACGGGAATGGTTCAAAGCATAGACAGTAGGAAGAGTCAGTCTTCTACTACTTAAGTCGGCATTGTGCCTTTTCTATTTAACTCCGATGCAATTTCTGCGTTATATCGTCAATAAGACGGTCAGAGGGATACAGTATACCTGAAGTGAAACATCGGAATCGATAACTAGTGTCACAGGAATGGTTCAAAACATAGACAGTTGGAAGAGTCAGTCTACTTGTACTTAAGTAGGCATTGTGCCTTTTGTATTTAATTCCGATGCAATTTCTGTGTTTCATTGTCAATAAGAAGGACCAATTGATACAGTAAACCTGAAATGAACCTTCGGAATCTATTACTAGTGTCACAGGAATGGTTCAAAACATAGACAGTAGGAAAAGTCAATCTACATGTACTAAAGTCGGCATTGTGCCTTTTGTATTTAATTCCGATGCAATTTCTGTGTTTCATCGTCAATAAGAAGGTCAGAGGGATACAGTAAACCTGATGTGATGCATCGGATTTTATAACTAGTCTCACAGGAATGGTTCAAAACATAGTCAGTAAGAAGAGTCATACTTCTTGTACTTAAGTAGGCATTGTGCCTTTTGTATTTAATTCCGATGCAAAATCTGTGTTTCATCGTCAATAAGAAGGTCCAAGGGATACAGTAGACCTGAATTGAAGCATCGGAATCTATAACTAGTGTCACAGGAATGGTTCAAAAACATAGACAGTAAGAAGTGTCAGTCTTCTTCTACTTAAGTCGGCATTGTGCCCTTTGTATTGAATTCCGATGCAATTTCTGTGTTTCAACGCCAATAAGAAGGTCAGAGGGATACAGTAAACCTGAAGTGAAGCATCGGAATCTATAACTAGAGTCACAGGAATGGTTCAAAACATAGGCAGTAAGAAGAATCAGTCTTCTTGTACTTAAGTCGGCATTGTGCCTTTTGTATTTAATTCCGATGAAATTTCTGTGTTTCATCGTCAATAAAAAGGTCCAAGGGATACAGTAAACCTGTAGTGAAGCATCGGAGTCTAGAACTAGTGTCAACGGAAAGGTTCAAACATAGATAGTAAGAAGAGTCAGTCTTCTTGTACTTAATTCGGCATTGTGCCTTTTGTATTTAATTCCGATGCAATTTCTGTGTTTCATCGTCAATAAGAAGGTCAGAGGGATACAGTAAACGTAAAGTGAAGCATCGGAATCAATAACTAGTGTCACAGGAATGATTCAAAACATAGTCAGTAAGAAGAGTCAGTCTTCCTGTACTTAAGTTGTCATTGTGCCTTTTGTATTTAATTCCGATGCAATTTCTGTGTTTCATCGTCAATAAGAACGTCCAAGGGATTCAGTAATCCTGAAGTTAAGCATCGGAATCTATGACTAGTGTCTCAGGTATGGTTCAAAATATAGTCAGTAAGAAGACTCAGTCTTCTTGTACTTAAGTCGGTATTGTGCCTTTTGTATTTAATTCCGATGCAATTTATGTATTTCATCGTCAATAAGCAGGTCCAAGGGATACAGTAAACCTGAAGTGAAGCTTCGGAATCAATAACTAGTGTCATAGGAGTGGTTCAAAACATAGACAGTGGGAAGAGTCAGTCTTCTTGTACTTAAGTCGGCATTGTGCCTTTTGTATTTACATCCGATGCAATTTCTGTGTTTCATCGTCAATAAGAAGGTCCAAGGGATACAGTAAACCTGAAGTGAAGCATCGGAATCTATAACTAGTGTCACAGGATTAGTTCAAAGCATAGTCAGTAAGAAGAGTCAGTCTTCATGTACTTTAGTCATCATTGTGCATTTTCTATTTAATTCTGATGCAATTTCTGTGTTTCATCGTCAATAAGAAGGTCCAAGGGATACAGTAAACCTGGAGTGAAGCATCGGAGTCTATAACTAGTGTCACAGGAATGGTTCAAAACTTAGGCAGTAAGAAGAGTCAGTATTCTTATACTTAATTCGGCATTGTGCCTTTTGTATTTAATTCCGATGCAATTTCTGTGTTTCATCGTCAATAAGAAGGTCAGAGGGATACAGTAAACCTTAAGTGAAGCATCGGAATCTATAACTAGTGTCACAGGAATGGTTCAAAACATAACCAGTAAGAAGTGTCAGTCTTCTTGTACTTAAGTCGGCATTGTGCAATTTGTATATCATTCGGATGCATAATCTCTGTTTCATCGTCTATAAGAAGGTCCAAAGGATACATTAAACCTGGAGTGAAGCATCGGAATCTATAACTAGTGTCACAGGGACGGTTCAAAGCGTAGACTGTAAGATGAGTCAGTATTCTTGTACTTAAGTGGGCATTGTGCTTCTTGTATTTAATTCCGATGCAATTTCTGTGTTTCATCGTCACTAAGAAGGTCAGAGGGTTACAGTAATCCTGAAGTTAAGCATCGAACTCTATAACTAGTGTCACATGAATGGTTCAAAGCATAGTCAGTAAGAAGAGTCAGTCTTCTTGTAGTCAAGTCGGCATTGTGCCTTTTGTAATTAATTCCGATGCAATTTCTGTGTTTCATTGTCAATAAGAAGATCCAAGGGATACAGTAAACCTGAAATGAACCATCGGAATCTATTACTAGGGTCATTGGAATGGTTCAAAACATAGACAGTATGAAAAGTCAGTCTACATGTACTAAAGTCGGCATTGTGCATTTGTATTTAATTCCGATGCAATTTCTGTGTTTCAACGTCAATAAGAAGGTCAGAGGGATACAGTAAACCTGAAGTGAAGCATCGGAATCTATAACTAGAGTCACAGGAATGGTTCAGAACATAGGCAGTAAGAAGAGTCAGTCTTCTTGTACTTAAGTCGGCATTGTGCCTTTTGTATTTAATTCCGATGCAATTTCTGTGTTTCATCGTCAATAAGAAGGTCCAAAGGATACAGTAAACCTGGAGTGAAGCATCGGAGTCTAGAACTAGTGTCACAGGAAGGTTCAAACATAGATAGTAAGAAGAGTCAGTCTTCTTGTACTTAATTCGGCATTGTGCCTTTTGTATTTAATTCCGATGCAATTTCTGTGTTTCATCGTCAATAAGAAGGTCAGAGGGATACAGTAAACGTAAAGTGAAGCATCGGAATCAATAACTAGTGTCACAGGAATGATTCAAATCATAGTCAGTAAGAAGAGTCAGTCTTCTTGTACTTAAGTCGTCATTGTGCCTTTTGTATTTAATTCCGATGCAATTTCTGTGTTTCATCGTCAATAAGAAGGTCCAAGGGATTCAGTAATCCTGAAGTTAAGCATCGGAATCTATGACTAGTGACTCAGGTATGGTTCAATATATAGACAGTGGGAAGAGTCAGTCTTCTTGTACTTAAGTCGGCATTGTGCCTTTTGTATTTACATCCGATGCAATTTCTGTGTTTCATCGTCAATAAGAAGGTCCAAAGGATACAGTAAACCTGAAGTGAAGCATCGGAATCTATAACTAGTGTCACAGGATTAGTTCAAAGCATAGTCAGTAAGAAGAGTCAGTCTTCTTGTACTGCAGTCATCATTGTGCATTTTCTATTTAATTCTGATGCAATTTCTGTGTTTCATCGTCAATAAGAAGGTCCAAGGGATACAGTAAACCTGGAGTGAAGCATCGGAATCTATAACTAGTGTCACAGGAATGGTTCCAAACATAGACAGTAAGAAGAGTCATACTTCTTTTACTTAAGTCGGCATTGTGCCTTTTGTATTTAATTCCGATGCAATTTCTGTGTTTCATCGTCAATAAGAAAGTCCAAGGGATACAGTAAACCTCGAGTGAAGCATCGGAGTCTATAACTAGTGTCACAGGAATGGTTCAAAACTTAGGCAGTAAGAAGAGTCAGTATTCTTATACTTAAGTCGGCATTGTGCCTTTTGTATTTAATTCCGATGCAATTTCTGTGTTTCATCGTCAATAAGAAGGTCAGAGGGATACAGTAAACCTTAAGTGAAGCATCGGAATCTATAACTAGTGTCACAGGAATGGTTCAAAACATAACCAGTAAGAAGTGTCAGTCTTCTTGTACTTAAGTCGGCATTGTGCAATTTGTATATCATTCGGATGCATAATCTCTGTTTCATCGTCTATAAGAAGGTCCAAAGGATACATTAAACCTGGAGTGAAGCATCGGAATCTATAACTAGTGTCACAGGGACGGTTCAAAGCGTAGACTGTAAGATGAGTCAGTATTCTTGTACTTAAGTGGGCATTGTGCTTCTTGTATTTAATTCCGATGCAATTTCTGTGTTTCATCGTCACTAAGAAGGTCAGAGGGTTACAGTAATCCTGAAGTTAAGCATCGAACTCTATAACTAGTGTCACATGAATGGTTCAAAGCATAGTCAGTAAGAAGAGTCAGTCTTCTTGTAGTCAAGTCGGCATTGTGCCTTTTGTAATTAATTCCGATGCAATTTCTGTGTTTCATTGTCAATAAGAAGATCCAAGGGATACAGTAAACCTGAAATGAACCATCGGAATCTATTACTAGGGTCATTGGAATGGTTCAAAACATAGACAGTATGAAAAGTCAGTCTACATGTACTAAAGTCGGCATTGTGCATTTGTATTTAATTCCGATGCAATTTCTGTGTTTCAACGTCAATAAGAAGGTCAGAGGGATACAGTAAACCTGAAGTGAAGCATCGGAATCTATAACTAGAGTCACAGGAATGGTTCAGAACATAGGCAGTAAGAAGAGTCAGTCTTCTTGTACTTAAGTCGGCATTGTGCCTTTTGTATTTAATTCCGATGCAATTTCTGTGTTTCATCGTCAATAAGAAGGTCCAAAGGATACAGTAAACCTGGAGTGAAGCATCGGAGTCTAGAACTAGTGTCACAGGAAAGGTTCAAACATAGATAGTAAGAAGAGTCAGTCTTCTTGTACTTAATTCGGCATTATGCCTTTTGTATTTAATTCCGATGCAATTTCTGTGTTTCATCGTCAATAAGAAGGTCAGAGGGATACAGTAAACGTAAAGTGAAGCATCGGAATCAATAACTAGTGTCACAGGAATGATTCAAATCATAGTCAGTAAGAAGAGTCAGTCTTCTTGTACTTAAGTCGTCATTGTGCCTTTTGTATTTAATTCCGATGCAATTTCTGTGTTTCATCGTCAATAAGAAGGTCCAAGGGATTCAGTAATCCTGAAGTTAAGCATCGGAATCTATGACTAGTGTCTCAGGTATGGTTCAAAATATAGACAGTGGGAAGAGTCAGTCTTCTTGTACTTAAGTCGGCATTGTGCCTTTTGTATTTACATCCGATGCAATTTCTGTGTTTCATCTACAATAAGAAGGTCCAAAGGATACAGTAAACCTGAAGTGAAGCATCGGAATCTATAACTAGTGTCACAGGATTAGTTCAAAGCATAGTCAGTAAGAAGAGTCAGTCTTCTTGTACTTAAGTCATCATTGTGCATTTTCTATTTAATTCTGATGCAATTTCTGTGTTTCATCGTCAATAAGAAGGTCCAAGGGATACAGTAAACCTGGAGTGAAGCATCGGAATCTATAACTAGTATCACTGGAATGGTTCCAAACATAGACAGTAAGAAGAGTGATACTTCTTTTACTTAAGTAGGCATTGTGCCTTTTGTATTTAATTCCGATGCAATTTCTGTGTTTCATCGTCAATAAGAAAGTCCAAGGGATACAGTAAACCTCGAGTGAAGCATCGGAGTCTATAACTAGTGTCAGAGGAATGGTTCAAAACTTAGGCATTAAGAAGAGTCAGTATTCTTATAGTTAATTCGGCATTGTGCCTTTTGTATTTAATTCCGATGCAATTTCTGTGTTTCATCGTCAATAAGAAGGTCAGAGGGATACAGTAAACCTGAAGTGAAGCATCGGAATCTATAACTAGTGTCACAGGAATGGTTCAAAACATAACCAGTAAGAAGTGTCAGTCTTCTTGTACTTAAGTCGGCATTGTGCAATTTGTATTTCATTCGGATGCATACTTTCTGTTTCATCGTCAATAAGAAGGTCCAAAGGATACATTAAACCTGGAGTGAAGCATCGGAATCTATAACTAGTGTCACAGGGACGGTTCAAAGCGTAGACTGTAAGATGAGTCAGTATTCTTGTACTTAAGTCGGCATTGTGCTTCTTGTATTTAATTCCGATGCAATTTCTGTGTTTCATCGTCACTAAGAAGGTGAGAGGGTTACAGTAATACCTAATGTTAAGCATCGGACTCTATAACTAGTGTCACATGAATGGTTCAAAGCATAGTCAGTAAGAAGAGTCAGTCTTCTTGTAGTCAAGTCGGCATTGTGCCTTTTGTATTTAATTCCGATGCAATTTCTGTGTTTCATTGTCAATAAGAAGATCCAAAGGATACAGTAAACCTGAAATGAACCATCGGAATCTATTACTAGGGTCATTGGAATGGTTCAAAACATAGACAGTAGGAAAAGTCAGTCTACATCTACTAAAGTCGGCATTGTGCATTTGTATTTAATTCCGATGCAATTTCTGTGTTTCATCGTCAATAAGAAGGTCAGAGGGATACAGTAAACCTGATGTGAAGCATCGGATTCTATAACTAGTGTCACAGGAATGGTTCAAAACATAGTCAGTAAGAAGAGTCAGTCTTCTTGTAGTTAAGTCGGTATTGTGCCTTTTGTATTTAATTCCGATGCAAAATCTGTGTTTCATCGTCGATACGAGGGTCCAAGGGATACAGTAGACCTGAATTGAAGCATCGGAATCTATAACTAGCGTCACAGGAATGGTTCAAAACATAGACAGTAAGAAGAGTCAGTCTTCTTGTACTTAAGTCGGCATTGTGCCCTTTGTATTGAATTCCGATGCAATTTCTGTGTTTCAACGTCAATAAGAAGGTCAGAGGGATACAGTAAACCTGAAGTGAAGCATCGGAATCTATAACTAGAGTCACAGGAATGGTTCAAAACATAGGCAGTAAGAAGAGTCAGTCTTCTTGTACTTAAGTCGGCATTGTGCCTTTTGTATTTAATTCCGAAGCAATTTCTGTGTTTCATCGTCAATAAGAAGGTCCAAAGGATACAGTAAACCTGGAGTGAAGCATCCGAGTCTAGAACTAGTGTCACAGGAAAGGTTCAAACATAGATAGTAAGAAGAGTCAGTCTTCTTGTACTTAAGTCGGTATTGTGACTTTTGTATTTAATTCCGTTGCAATTTATGTATTTCATCGTCGATAAGAAGTTCCAAGGGATACAGTAAACCTAAAGTGAAGCATCGGAATCTAATACTAGTGTCACAGGAATGGTTCAAAACATAGACAGTGGGAAGAGTCAGTCTTCTTGTACTTAAGTCGGCATTGTGCCTTTTGTATTTACATCCGATTCAATTTCTGTGTTTCATCGTCAATAAGAAGGTCCAAGGGATACAGTAAACCTGAAGTGAAGCATCGGAATCAATAACTAGTGTCACAGGATTAGTTCGAAGCATAGTCAGTAAGAAGAGTCAGTCTTCCTGTACTTCAGTCATCATTGTGCATTTTCTATTTAATTCTGATGCAATTTCTGTGTTTCATCGTCAATAAGAAGGTCCAAGGGATACAGTAAACCTGCAGTGAAGCATCGGAATCTATAACTAGTGTCACAGGATTGGTTCCAAACCTAGACAGTAAGAAGAGTCATAATTCTTTTACTTAAGTTGGCATTGTGCCTTTTGTATTTAATTCCGATGCAATTTCTGTGTTTCATCGTCAATAAGAAAGTCCAAGGGATACAGTAAACCTCGAGTGAAGCATCGGAGTCTATAACTAGTGTCACAGGAATGGTTCAAAACTTAGGCAGTAAGAAGAGTCAGTATTCTTATACTTAATTCGGCATTGTGCCTTTTGTATTTAATTCCGATGCAATTTCTGTGTTTCATCGTCAATCAGGAGGTCAGAGGGATCCAGTAAACCTGAAGTGAAGCATCGGAATCCATAACTAGTGTCACAGAAATGTTTCAAAACATAGTCAGTAAGAAGAGTCAGTCTTCTTGTACTTAAGTTGTCATTGTGCCTTTTGTATTTAATTCCGATGCAATTTCTGTGTTTCAACGTCAATAAGAAGGTCAGAGGGATACAGTAAACCTGAAGTGAAGCATCGGAATGTATAACTAGTATCACAGGATTAGTTCAAAGCATAGTCAGTAAGAAGAGTCAGTCTTCTTGTACTTTAGTCATCATTGTGCATTTTCTATTTAATTCTGATGCAATGTCTGTGTTTCATCGTCAATAAGAAGGTCCAAGGGATACAGTAAACCTGGAGTGAAGCATCGGAATCTATAACTAGTGTCACAGGAATGGTTCCAAACATAGACAGTAAGAAGAGTCATACTTATTTTACTTAAGTCGGCATTGTGCCTTTTGTATTTAATTCCGATGCAATTTCTGTGTTTCATCGTCAATAAGAAAGTCCAAGGGATACAGTAAATCTCGAGTGAAGCATCGGAGTCAATAACTAGTGTCACAGGAACGGTTCAAAACTTAGGCAGTAAGAAGAGTCAGTATTCTTATACTTAATTCGGCATTGTGCCATTTGTATTTAATTCCGATGCAATTTCTGTATTTCATCGTCAATAAGAAGGTCAGAGGGATACAGTAAACCTTAAGTGAAGCATCGGAATCTATAACTAGTGTCACAGGAATGGTTCAAAACATAACCAGTAAGAAGTGTCAGTCTTCTTGTACTTAAGTCGGCATTGTGCAATTTGTATCTCATTCGGATGCATACTCTCTGTTTCATCGTCTATAAGAAGGTCCAAAGGATACATTAAACCTGGAGTGAAGCATCGGAATCTATAACTAGTGTCACAGGGACGGTTCAAAGCGTAGACTGTAAGATGAGTCAGTATTCTTGTACTTAAGTCGGCAATGTGCTTCTTGTATTTAATTCCGATGCAATTTCTATGTTTCATCGTCACTAAGAAGGTCAGAGGGTTACAGTAATCCTGAAGTTAAGCATCTGACTCTATAACTAGTGTCACATGAATGGTTCAAAGCATAGTCAGTAAGAAGAGTCAGTCTTCTTGTAGTCAAGTCGGCATTGTGCCTTTTGTATTTAATTCCGATGCAATTTCTGTGTTTCATTGCCAATAAGAAGATCCAAGGGATACAGTAAACCTGAAATGAACCATCGGAATCTTTTACTAGGGTCATTGGAAGTGTTCAAAACATAGCCAGTAGGAAAAGTCAGTCTACATGTACTAAAGACGGCATTGTGCATTTGTATTTAATTCCAATGCAATTTCTGTGTTTCATCGTCCATAAGAAGGTCAGAGGGATACAGTAAACCTGATGTAAAGCATCGGATTCTATAACTAGTATCACAGGAATGGTTCAAAACATAGTCAGTAAGAAGAATCAGTCTTCTTGTAGTTAAGTCGGCATTGTGCCTTTTGTATTTAATTCCGATGCAAAATCTGTGTCTCATCGTCAATACGAGGGTCCAAGGGATACAGTAGACCTGAATTGAAGCATCGGAATCTATAACTAGTGTCAAAGATATGGTTCAAAGCATAGACAGTATGAAGAGTAAGTCTTCTTGTACTTAAGTCGGCATTGTGCCCTTTGTATTGAATTCCGATGCAATTTCTGTGTTTCAACGTCAATAAGAAGGTCAGAGGGATACAGTAAACCTGAAGTGAAGCATCGGAATCTATAACTAGAGTCACAGGAATGGTTCAGAACATAGGCAGTAAGACGAGTCAGTCTTCTTGTACTTAAGTCGGCATTGTGCCTTTTGTATTTAATTCCGATGCAATTTCTGTGTTTCATCGTCAATAAGAAGGTCCAAAGGATACAGTAAGCCTGGAGTGAAGCATCGGAGTCTAGAACTAGTGTCACAGGAAAGGTTCAAAAATAGATAGTAAGAAGAGTCAGTCTTCTTGTACTTAATTCGGCATTGTGCCTTTTGTATTTAATTCCGATGCAATTTCTGTGTTTCATCGTCAATAAGAAGGTCAGAGGGATACAGTAAACGTAAAGTGAAGCATCGGAATCAATAACTAGTGTCACAGGAATGATTCAAATCATAGTCAGTAAGAAGAGTCAGTCTTCTTGTACTTAAGTCGTCATTGTGCCTTTTGTATTTAATTCCGATGCAATTTCTGTGTTTCATCGTCAATAAGAAGGTCCAAGGGATTCAGTAATCCTGAAGTTAAGCATCGGAATCTATGACTAGTGTCTCAGGTATGGTTCAAAATATAGTCAGTAAGAAGAGTCAGTCTTTTTGTACTTAAGTCGGTATTCTGCCTTTTGTATTTAATTCCGATGCAATTTATGTATTTCATCGTCAATAAGAAGGTCCAAGGGATACAGTAAACCTGAAGTGAAGCATCGGAATCTAATACTAGTGTCACAGGAATGGTTCAAAACATAGACAGTGGGAAGAGTCAGTCTTCTTGTACTTAAGTCGGCATTGTGCCTTTTGTATTTACATCCGATGTATTTTCTGTGTTTCATCGTCAATAAGAAGGCCCAAGGGATACAGTAAACCTGAAGTGAAGCATCGGAATCTATAACTAGTGTCACAGGATTAGTTCAAAGCATGGTCAGTAAGAAGAGACAGTCTTCTTGTACTTCAGTCATCATTGTGCATTTTCTATTTAATTCTGATGCAATTTCTGTGTTTCATCGTCAATAAGAAGGTCCAAGGGATACAGTAAACCTGGAGTGAAGCATCGGAATCTATAACTAGTGTCACAGGAATGGTTCCAAACATAGACAGTAAGAAGAGTCATACTTCTTTTACTTAAGTAGGCATTGTGCCTTTTGTATTTAATTCCGATGCAATTTCTGTGTTTCATCGTCAATAAGAAAGTCCAAGGGATACAGTAAACCTCGAGTGAAGCATCGGAGTCTATAACTAGTGTCACAGGAATGGTTCAAAACTTAGGCAGTAAGAAGAGTCAGTATTCTTATACTTAATTCGGCATTGTGCCTTTTGTATTTAATTCCGATGCAATTTCTGTGTTTCATCGTCAATAAGAAGGTCAGAGGGATCAGTAAACCTGAAGTGAGGCATCGGAATCTATAACTAGTGTCACAGGAATGGTTCAAAACATAACCAGTAAGAAGTGTCAGTCTTCTTGTACTTAAGTCGGCATTGTGCAATTTGTATTTCATTCGGATGCATACTCTCTGTTTTATCGTCAATAAGAAGGTCCAAAGGATACAATAAACCTGGAGTGAAGCATCGGAATCTATAACTAGTGTCACAGGGACGGTTCAAAGCGTAGACTGTAAGATGAGTCAGTGTTCTTGTACTTAAGTCGGCATTCTGCTTCTTGTATTTAATTCCGATGCAATTTCTGTGTTTCATCGTCACTAAGAAGGTCAGAGGGTTACAGTAATCCTGAAGTTAAGCATCGGACTCTATAACTAGTGTCACATGAATGGTTCAAAGCATAGTCAGTAAGAAGATTCAGTCTTCTTGTAGTCAAGTCGGCATTGTGCCTTTTGTATTTAATTCCGATGCAATTTCTGTGTTTCATTGTCAATAAGAAGATCCAAGGGATACAATAAACCTGAAATGAACCATCGGAATCTATTACTAGGGTCATTAGAATGGTTCAAAACATAGACAGTAGGAAAAGTCAGTCTACATGTACTAAAGTCGGCATTGTGCATTTGTATTTAATTCCGATGCAATTTCTGTGTTTCATCGTCAATAAGAAGGTCAGAGGGATACAGTAAACCTGATGTGAAGCATCGGATTCTATAACTAGTGTCACAGGAATGGTTCAAAACATAGTCAGTAAGAAGAATCAGTCTTCTTGTAGTTAAGTCGGCATTGTGCCTTTTGTATTTAATTCCGATGCAAAATCTGTGTCTCATCGTCAATACGAGGGTCCAAGGGATACAGTAGACCTGAATTGAAGCATCGGAATCTATAACTAGTGTCACAGGAATGGTTCAAAACATAGACAGTAAGAAGAGTAAGTCTTCTTGTACTTAAGTCGGCATTGTGCCGTTTGTATTGAATTCCGATGCAATTTCTGTGTTTCAACGTCAATAAGAAGGTCAGAGGGATACAGTAAACCTGAAGTGAAGCATCGGTATCAATAACTAGTGTCACAGGAATGATTCAAATCATAGTCAGTAAGAAGAGTCAGTCTTCTTGTACTTAAGTCGTCATTGTGCCTTTTGTATTTAATTCCGATGCAATTTCTGTGTTTCATCGTCAATAAGAAGGTCCAAGGGATTCAGTAATCCTGAAGTTAAGCATCGGAATCTATGACTAGTGTCTCAGGTATGGTTCAAAATATAGTCAGTAAGAAGTGTCAGTCTTCTTGTACTTAAGTCGGTATTGTGCCTTTTGTATTTAATTACGATGCAATTTACGCATTTCATCGTCAATAAGAAGGTCCAAGGGAAACAGTAAACCTGAAGTGAAGCATCGGAATCTAATACTAGTGTCACAGGAATGGTTCAAAACATAGACAGTGGGAAGAGTCAGTCTTCTTGTACTTAAGTCGGCATTGTGCCTTTTGTATTTACATCCGATGCAATTTCTGTGTTTCATCGTCAATAAGAAGGTCCAAGGGATACAGTAAACCTGAAGTGAAGCATCGGAATCTATAACTAGTGTCACAGGATTAGTTCAAAGCATAGTCAGTAAGAAGAGTCAGTCTTCTTGTACTTCAGTCATCATTGTGCATTTTCTATTTAATTCTGATGCAATTTCTGTGTTTCATCGTCAATAAGAAGGTCCAAGGGATACAGTAAACCTGGAGTGAAGCATCGGAATCTATAACTAGTGTCACAGGAATGGTTCCAAACATAGACAGTAAGAAGAGTCATACTTCTTTTACTTAAGTAGGCATTGTGCCTTTTGTATTTAATTCCGATGCAATTTCTGTGTTTCATCGTCAATAAGAAAGTCCAAGGGATACAGTAAACCTCGAGTGAAGCATCGGAGTCTATAACTAGTGTCACAGGAATGGTTCAAAACTTAGGCAGTAAGAAGAGTCAGTATTCTTATACTTAATTCGGCATTGTGCCTTTTGTATTTAATTCCGATGCAATTTCTGTGTTTCATCGTCAATAAGAAGGTCAGAGGGATACAGTAAACCTGAAGTGAAGCATCGGAATCTATAACTAGTGTCACAGGAATGGTTCAAAACATAACCAGTAAGAAGTGTCAGTCTTCTTGTACTTAAGTCGGCATTGTGCAATTTGTATTTCATTCGGATGCATACTCTCTGTTTCATTGTCAATAAGAAGGTCCAAAGGATACATTAAACCTGGAGTGAAGCATCGGAATCTATAACTAGTGTCACAGGGACGGTTCAAAGCGTAGACTGTAAGATGAGTCAGTATTCTTGTACTTAAGTCGGCATTGTGCTTCTTGTATTTAATTACGATGCAATTTCTGTGTTTCATCGTCACTAAGAAGGTCAGAGGGTTACAGTAATCCTGAAGTTAAGCATCGGACTCTATAACTAGTGTCACATGCATGGTTCAAAGCATAGTCAGTAAGAAGAGTCAGTCTTCTTGTAGTCAAGTCGGCATTGTGCCTTTTGTATTTAATTCCGATGCAATTTCTGTGTTTCATTGTCAATAAGAAGATCCAAGGGATACAGTAAACCTGAAATGAACCATCGGAATCTATTACTAGGGTCATTGGAATGGTTCAAAACATAGACAGTAGGAAAAGTCAGTCTACATGTACTAAAGTCGGCATTGTGCATTTGTATTTAATTCCGATGCAATTTCTGTGTTTCATCGTCAATAAGAAGGTCAGAGGTATACAGTAAACCTGATGTGAAGCATCGGATTCTATAACTAGTGTCACAGGAATGGTTCAAAACATAGTCAGTAAGAAGAGTCAGTCTTCTTGTAGTTAAGTCGGTATTGTGCCTTTTGTATTTAATTCCGATGCAAAATCTGTGTTTATCCGTCAATACGAGGGTCCAAGGGATACAGTAGACCTGAATTGAAGCATCGGAATCTATCACTAGTGTCACAGGAATGGTTCAAAACATAGACAGTAAGAAGAGTCAGTCTTCTTGTACTTAAGTCGGCATTGTGCCCTTTGTATTGAATTCCGATGCAATTTCTGTGTTTCATCGTCAATAAGAAGGTCCAAAGGATACAGTAAACCTGGAGTGAAGCATCGGAGTCTAGAACTAGTGTCACAGGAAAGGTTCAAACATAGATATTAAGAAGAGTCAGTCTTCTTGTACTTAATTCGGCATTGTGCCTTTTGTATTTAATTCCGATGCAATTTCTGTGTTTCATCGTCAATAAGAAGGTCAGAGGGATACAGTAAACGTAAAGTGAAGCATCGGAATCAATAATTAGTGTCACAGGAATGATTCAAATCATAGTCAGTAAGAAGAGTCAGTCTTCTTGTACTTAAGTCGTCATTATGCCTTTTGAATTTAATTCCGATGCAATATCTGTGTTTCATCGTCAATAAGAAGGTCCAAGGGATTCAGTAATCCTGAAGTTAAGCATCGGAATCTATGACTAGTGTCTCAGGTATGGTTCAAAGTATAGTCAGTAAGAAGAGTCAGTCTTCTTGTACTTAAGTCGGTATTGTGCCTTTTCTATTTAATTCCGATGCCATTTATGTATTTCATCGTCAATAAGAAGGTCCAAGGGATACAGTAAACCTAAAGTGAAGCATCGGAATCTAATACTAGTGTCACAGGAATGGTTCAAAACATAGACAGTGGGAAGAGTCAGTCTTCTTGTACTTAAGTCGGCATTGTGCCTTTTGTATTTACATCCGATGCAATTTCTGTGTTTCATCGTCAATAAGAAGGTCCAAGGGATACAGTAATCCTGAAGGGTAGCATCGGAATCTATAACTAGTGTCACAGGATTAGTTCGAAGCATAGTCAGTAAGAAGAGTCAGTCTTCCTGTACTTCAGTCATCATTGTGCATTTTCTATTTAATTCTGATGCAATTTCTGTGTTTCATCGTCAATAAGAAGGTCCAAAGGATACAGTAAACCTGGAGTGAAGCATCGGAGTCTAGAACTAGTGCCACAGGAAAGGTTCAAACATAGATATTAAGAAGAGTCTGTCTTCTTGTACTTAAGTCGGCATTGTGCCTTTTGTATTTAATTCCGATGCAACTTCTGTGTTTCATCGTCAATAAGAAGGTCAGAGGGATCCAGTAAACCTGAAGTGAAGCATCGGAATCTATAACTAGTGTCACAGGAATGGGTCAAAACATAGTCAGTAAGAAGTGTAAGTCTTCTTGCACTTAAGTCGGCATTGTGCAATTTGTATTTCATTCGGATGCATACTCTCTGTTTCATCGTCAATAAGAAGGTCCAAAGGATACATTAAACCCGGAGTGAAGCATCGGAATCTATAACTAGTGTCACAGGGACGGTTCAAAGCGTAGACTGTAAAATGAGTCAGTATCCTTGTACTTAAGTGGGCATTGTGCTTTTTTGAATTTAATTCCGATGCAATTTCTGTGTTTCATCGTCACTAAGAAGGTCAGAGGGATACAGTAAACCTGAAGTGAAGCATCGGAATCTATAACTAGAGTCACAGGAATGGTTCAAATCATAGGCAGTAAGAAGAGTCAGTCTTCTTGTACTTAAGTCGGCATTGTGCCTTTTGTATTTAATTCCGATGCAATTTCTGTGTTTCATCGTCAATAAGAAGGTCCAAAGGATACAGTAAACCTGGAGTGAAGCATCGGAGTCTAGAACTAGTGTCACAGGAAAGGTTCAAACATAGATAGTAAGAAGAGTCAGTCTTCTTGTACTTAATTCGGCATTGTGCCTTTTGTATTTAATTCCGATGCAATTTCTGTGTTTCATCGTCAATAAGAAGGTCAGAGGGATACAGTAAACGTAAAGTGAAGCATCGGAATCAATAACTAGCGTCACAGGAATGATTCAAATCATAGTCAGTAAGAAGAGTCAGTCTTCTTGTACTTAAGTCGTCATTGTGCCTTTTGTATTTAATTCCGATGCAATTTCTGTGTTTCATCGTCAATATGAAGGTCCAAGGGATTCAGTAATCCTGAAGTTAAGCATCGGAATCTATGACTAGTGTCTCAGGTATGGTTCAAAATATAGTCAGTAAGAAGAGTCAGTCTTCTTGTACTTAAGTCGGTACTGTGCCTTTTGTATTTAATTCCGATGCAATTTATGTATTTCATCGTCAATAAGAAGGTCCAAGGGATACAGTAAACCTAAAGTGAAGCATCGGAATCTAATACTAGTGTCACAGGAATGGTTCAAAACATAGACAGTGGGAAGAGTCAGTCTTCTTGTACTTAAGTCGGCAATGTGCCTTTTGTATTTACATCCGATGCAATTTCTGTGTTTCATAGTCAATAAGAAGGTCCAAGGGTTACAGTAAACCTGAAGTGAAGCATCGGAATCTATAACTAGAGTCACAGGAATGGTTCAAACATAGGCAGTAAGAAGACACAGTCTTCTTGTACTTAAGCCGGCATTGTGCCTTTTGTATTTAATTCCGATGCAATTTCTGTGTTTCATCGTCAATAAGAAGGTCCAAAGGATACAGTAAACCTGGAGTGAAGCATCGGAGTCTAGAACTAGTGTCACAGGATTAGTTCAAAGCATAGTCAGTAAGAAGAGTCAGTCTTCTTGTACTTCAGTCATCATTGTGCATTTTCTATTTAATTCTGATGCAATTTCTGTGTTTCATCGTCAATAAGAAGGTCCAAGGGATACAGTAAACTAGGAGTGAAGCATCGGAATCTATAACTAGTGTCACAGGAATGGTTCCAAACCTAGACAGTAAGAAGAGTCATACTTCTTTTACTTAAGTCGGCTTTGTGCCTTTTGTATTTAATTCCGATGCAATTTCTGTGTTTCATCGTCAATAAGAAAGTCCAAGGGATACAGTAAACCTCGAGTGAAGCATCGGAGTCTATAACTAGTGTCACAGGAATGGTTCAAAACTTAGGCAGTAAGAGGAGTCAGTATTCTTATACTTAAGTCGGCATTGTGCCTTTTGTATTTAATTCCGATGCAATTTCTGTGTTTCATCGTCAATAAGAAGGTCAGAGGGATCCAGTAAACCTGAAGTGAAGCATCGGAATCTATAACTAGTGTCACAGGAATGGTTCAAACATAGTCAGTAAGAAGTGTCAGTCTTCTTGTACTTAAGTCGGCATTGTGCAATTTGTATTTCATTCGGATGCATACTCTCTGTTTCATCGTCAATAAGAAGGTCCAAAGGATACATTAAACCCGGAGTGAAGCATCGGAATCTATAACTAGTGTCACAGGGACGGTTCAAAGCGTAGACTGTAAGATGAGTCAGTATTCTTGTACTTAAGTCGGCATTGTGCTTTTTTGTATTTAATTCCGATGCAGTTTCTGTGATTCATCGTCACTAAGAAGGTCAGGGGGTTACAGTAATCCTGAAGTTAAGCATCGGACTCTATAACTAGTGTCACATGAATGGTTCAAAGCGTAGTCAGTAAGAAGAGTCAGTCTTCTTGTAGTTAAGTCGGCATTGTGCCTTTTGTATTTAATCCGGTGCAATTTCTGTGTTTCATTGTCAATAAGAAGATCCAAGGGATACAGTAAACCTGAAATGAACCATCGGAATCTATTACTAGGGTCATTGGAATGGTTCAAAACATAGTCAGTAAGAAGAGTCAGTCTTCTTGTAGTTAAGTCGGCATTGTGCCTTTTGTATTTAATTCCGATGCAAAATCTGTGTTTCATCGTCAATACGAGGGTCCAAGGGATACAGTAGACCTGAATTGAAGCATTGGAATCTATAACTACTGTCACAGGAATGGGTCAAAACATAGACAGTAAGAGGAGTCAGTCTTCTTGTACTTAAGTCGGCATTGTGCCCTTTGTAACTAATTCCGATGCAATTTCTGTGTTTCATCGTCAATAAGAAGGTCAGAGGGATACAGTAAACCTGAAGTGAAGCATCGGAATCTATAACTAGAGTCACAAGAATGGTTCAAAACATGGACAGTGAGAAGAGTCAGTGTTCTTGTAATTAAGTCGATATTGTGCCTTTTGTATTTAATTCCGATGCAATTTCTGTATTTCATCGTCAATAAGAAGGTCCAAGGGATTCAGTAATCCTGAAGTTAAGCATCGGAATCTATGACTAGTGTTTCAGGTATGGTTCAAAATATAGTCAGTAAGAAGAGTCAGTCTTCTTGTACTTAAGTCGGTATTGTGCCTTTTGTATTTAATTCCGATGCAATTTATGTATTTCATCGTCAATAAGAAGGTCCAAGGGATACAGTAAACCTAAAGTGAAGCATCGGAATCTAATACTAGTGTCACAGGGATGGTTCTAAACATAGACAGTAAGAAGAGTCAGTCTTCTTGTACTTAATCCGGTATTGTGCCTTTTGTATTTAATTCCGATGCAATTTGTGTGTTTCATCGTCAATAAGATGGTCCAAGGGATACAGTAAACCTGAAGTGAAGCATCGGAATCTATAACTAGTGTCACAGGAATGGTTCAAAGCATAGACAGTAGGAAGAGTCAGTCTTCTTGTACTTAATTCGGTATTGTGCATTTTCTATTTAATTCTGATGCAATTTCTGTGTTTCATCGTCTATAAGAAGGTCAGAGGGATACAGTAAACCTGAAGTGAAGCATCGGAATCTATAACTAGTGTCACAGGAATGGTTCAAAACATAGCGAGTTGGAAGATTCAGTCTTCTTGTACTTAAGTCGTCATTGTGCCTTTTGTATTTCATTCCGATGCAATTTCTGTGTTTCATCGTCCATCAGAAGGTCCGAGGGAAACAGTAAACCTCAAGTGAAGCATCTGAATAAAAAACTAGTGTCACAGGAATGGTTGAAAACATGGACATTAGGAAGAGTCAGTCTTCTTGTACTTAAGTCGGTATTGTGCGTTTTCTTTTTAATTCCGATGCAATTTCTGTGTTTCATCGTCAATAAGACGGTCAGTGGGATACAGTAAATCTGAAGTGAAGCATCGGAATCTATGCCTAGTGTCACAGGAATGGTTCAAAACATAGTCAGTAAGAAGAGTCAGTCTTCTTGTACTTAAGTCGGTATTGTGCCTTTTGTATTTAATTCCGATGCAATTTCTGCGTTTCATCGTCAATAAGAAGGTCCAAGGGATACAGTAAACCTGAAGTGAAGCATCGGCATCTATGACTAGTCTCACAGGAATGGTTCAAAACATAGACAGTAGGAAGAGTCAGTCTTCTTGTACTTAAGTCGGCATAGTGCCTATTGTATTTAATTCCGATGCAATTTCTGTGTTTCATCGTCATTAAGAAGATCAGAGGGTTACAGTAATCCTGAAGTGAAGCATCGGAATCTAAGACTAGTGTCACAGGAATGGTTCAAAATATAGTCAGTAAGAAGAGTCAGTCTTCTTGTACTTACGTCGGCATTGTGCCTTTTGTATTTAATTCCGATGCAATTTGTGTGTTTCATCGTCAATATTAAGGTCCAAGGGATACAGTAAACCTGAAGTGAAGCATCGGAATCTATAACTAGTGTCACAGGAATGGTTCAAAGCATAGAGAGTTGGAAGATTCAGTCTTCTTGTACTTAAGTCGTCATTGTGCCTTTTGTATTTCATTCCGATGCAATTTCTGTGATTCATCGTCCATAAGAAGGTCCGAGGGAAACAGTAAACCTCAAGTGAAGCATCGGAATCTATGCCTAATGTCACAGGAATGGTTGAAAACATAGACAGTACGAAGAGTCAGTCTTCTTGTACTTAAGTCGGTATTGTGCGTTTTCTATTTAATTCCGATGCAATTTCTGTGTTTTATCGTCAATAAGAAGGTCATTGGGATACAGTAAACCTGAAGTGAAGCATCGGAATCTATAACTAGTGTCACAGGAATGGTTCAAAACATAGAGAGTTGGAATATTCAGTCTTCTTGTACTTATGTCGGCATTGTGCCTTTTCTATTTAATTCCGATTCAATTTCTGTGTTTCATCGTCAATAAGACGGTCAGAGGGATACAGTAAACCTGAAGTGAAGCATCGGAATCTATGCCTAGTGTCACAGGAATGGTTCAAAACATAGTCAGTAAGAAGAGTCAGTCTTCTTGTACTTAAGTCGGTATTGTGCCTTTTGTATTTAATTCCGATGCAATTTCTGTGTTTCATCGTCAATAAGAAGGTCCAAGGGATACTGTATACCTGAAGTGAAGCATCGGAATCTATGATTAGTGTCACAGGAATGGTTCAAAACATAGACAGCAGGACGAGTCAGTCTTCTTGTACTTAAAACGGCATAGTGGCTATTGTATTTAATTCCGATGCAATTTCTGTGATTCATCGTCAATAAGAAGGACCAAGGGATACATTAAACCTGGAGTGAAGCATCGTAATCCATAACTAGTGTCCCAGGGATGGTTCAAATCATAGACAGTAAGAAGTGTCAGTCTTCTTGTACTTATGTCGGCATTGTGCCTTTTGTATATAATTCCGATGCAATGTCTGTGAATCATCGTCATTAAGAACATCAGAGGGTTACAGTAATCCTGAAGTGAAGCATCGGAATCTAAGACTAGTGTCACAGGAATGGTTCAAAACATAGACAGTAAGAAGAGTCAGTCTTCTTGTACTTAATTCGGCATTGTGCCTTTTGTATTTAATTCTGATGCAATTTCTGTGTTTCATCGTCAATAAGAAGGTCAGAGGGATACAGTAAACCTGAAGTGAAGCATCGGAATCTGTAACTAGTGTAACAGGAATGGTTCAAAACATAGTCAGTAAGAAGAGACAGTCTTCTTGTACTTAAGTCGGCATTGTGCATTTTCTATTTAATTCCGATGCAATTTCTGTGTTTCATCGTCAATAAGAAGGTCCAAGGAATACAGTAAACCTGGAGTGAAGCATCGGAATCTATAACTAGTGTCCCAGGGATGGTTCAAAGCATAGACAGTAAGAAGAGTCAGTCTTCTTGTACTTAAGTCGGCATTGTGCCTTTTGTATTTAATTCCGATGCAATTTCTGTGTTTCATCGTCATTAAGAAGATCAAAGGGATACAGTAATCCTGAAGTGAAGCATCGGAATCTATGACTAGAGTCACAGGATTGTTTCAATACATAGTCAGTAAGAAGAGTCAGTCTTCTTGTACTTAGGTCGGTATTGTGTCTTTTGTATTTAATTCCGATGCTTTTTCTATGTTTCATCGTATATAAAAAGGTAAAAGGTATACAGTAAAAATGGAGTGAAGCATCGGAATCTATAACTAGTGCCACAGGAATGGTTCAAACCATAGACAGTAAGAAGAGTCAGACTTCCTTTACTTAAGTCGGCATTGTGCCTTTTCTATCTAATTCCGACGCTATTTCTGTGCTTCATCGTCAATAAGGAGGTCCAAGGGATACAGTAAACCTGGAGTGAAGCATCGGAGTCTGTAACTAGTGTCACAGGAATGGTTCAAAACATAGACAGTAAGAAGAGTCAGTCTTCTTGTACTTAATTCGGCTTTGTGCCTTTTGTATTTAATTCTGATGCAATTTCTGTGTTTCATCGTCAATAAGAAGGACAGAGGGATACAGTAAACCTGAAGTGAAGCATCGGAATAAAAAACTAGTGACACAGGAATGGTTCAAAACATAGACAGTAGGAAGAGTCAGTCTTCTTGTACTTAAGTCGGTATTGTGCCTTTCCAATTTAATTCCGATGCAATTTCTGTGTTTCATCGTCAATAAGAAGGTCAGAGGGATACAGTAAACCTGAAGTGAAGCATCGGAATCTATAACTAGTGTCACAGGAATGGTTGAAAGCATAGAGTGTTGGAAGATTCAGTCTTCTTGTACTTATGTCGGCATTGTGCGTTTTCTATTTAATTCCGATGCAATTTCTGTGTTTCATCGTCAATAAGACGGTCAGATGAGTACAGAAAACCAGAAGTGAAGCATCGGAATCTATGCCTAGTGTCACAGGTATGGTTCAAAACATAGTCAGTAGGAAGAGACAGTCTTCTTGTACTTAAGTCGGTATTGTGCCTTTTGTATTTAATTCCGATGCAATTTCTGTGTTTTATCGTCAATAAGAAGGTCCAAGGGATACAGTAAACATGAAGTGATGCATCGGAATCTATGACTAGTGTCACAGGAATGGTTCAAAACATAGGGAGTAAGAAGAGGCTGTCTTCTTGTACTTAAGTCAGCATTGTGCCTTTTGTATTTCATTCCGATGCAATTTCTGTGTTTCATCGTCATTAAGAAGATCAGAGGGATACAGTAATCCTGAAGTGAAGCATCGGAATCTATGACTAGTGTCAAAGGAATGGTTCAAACATAGTCAGTAAGAAGAGTCAGTCTACTTGTACTTAAGTCGGTATTGTGCCTTTTGTATTTAATTCCGATGCTATTTCTGTGTTTCATCGTCATTAAGGAGGTCCAAGGCATACAGTAAACCTGTAGTGAAGCATCGGAGTCTGTAACTAGTGTCACTGGAATGGTTCAAAACATAACAGTAAGAAGAGTCAGTCTTCTTGTACTTAATACGGCATTGTGCCTTTTGTATTTAATTCTGATGCAATTTCTGTGTTTCATCGTCAATAAGAAGGTGAGAGGGATACAGTAAACCTGAAGTGAAGCATCGGAATCTATAACTAGTGTAACAGGAATGGTTCAAAACATAGACAGTAGGAAGAGTCAGTCTTCCTGTACTTAAGTCGGTATTGTGCCTTTTCTATTTAATTCCGATGCTATTTCTGTGTCTCATCGTCTATAACCAGGTCAATGGGATACAGAAAACCTGAAGTGAAGCATCAGAATCTGTAACTAGTGTCACAGGAATTGTTCAAAACATAGAGAGTTGGAAGATACAGTCTTCTTGTACTTAAGTCGGCATTGTGCCTTTTGTATTTCATTGCGATGCAATTTCTGTGTTTCATCGTCCATAGGAAGGTCCGAGGGAGACAGTAAACCTCAAGTGAAGCATCTGAATAAAAAACTTGTGTCACAGGAATGGTTGAAATCATAGGCAGTAGGAAGAGTCAGTCTTCTTGTACTTAAGTCGGTATTGTGCGTTTTCAATTTAATTCCGATGCAATTTCTGTGTTTCATCGTCAATAAGAAGGTCAGAGGGATACAGTAAACATGGAGTGAGGCATCGCAATCTATAACTAGTGTCCCACGGATGGTTCAAAACATAGACAGTAAGAAGAGTCAGTCTTCTTGTACTTAAATCGGCATTGTGACTTTTGTATTTAATTCCGATGCAATTTCTGTGTATCATCGTCATTAAGAAGATCAGAGGGATACAGTAATCCTGAAGTGAAGCATCGGAATCTATGGCTAGTGTAACAGGAATGGTTCAAAACATAGTCAGTGAGAAGAGTCAGTCTTCTTGAACTTAAGTCGGCATTGTGTTTTTTGTATTTATTTCCGATGCAATATCTGTGATTCATCGTCAATAAGAAGGTCAGAGGGATACAGTAAACCTGGAGTGAAGCATCGTAATCTGTAACTAGTTTCACAGGGACGGTTCAAATCATAGACAGTAAGATGAGTCAGTAATCTTTTACTTAAGTCGTCATTGTACTTTTTCTATTTAATTCCGATGCAATTTCTGTGTTTCATCGTCAATAAGAAGGGCCAAGGGATACAGTAAACCTGAAGTGAAGCATCAGAATAAAAAACTAGTGTCACAGGAATTGTTCAAAACATAGACCGTAGGAACAGTCAGTCTTCTTGTACTTAAGTCGGTATTGTGATTTAACAATTTAATTCCGATGCAATTTCTGTGTGTCATCGTCAATAGGACGGTCGGAGGGGTACAGTAAACCTGAAGCGAAGCATCGGAATCTATAACTAGTGTCACAGGAATGGTTCAAAAGATAGCGAGTTGGAAGATTCAGTCTTCTTGTACTTATGTCGGCATAGTGCCTTTTCTATTTAATTCCGATGCAATTTCTGTGTTTCATCGGCAATAAGAAGATCCATGGGATACAGTAAACCTGGAGTGAAGCATCGGAATCTATAACTAGTGTCAAAGGAATGGTTCAAAACATAGACAGTAAGAAGAGTCAGACTCCTTTTACTTAAGTCGGCATTGTGCCTTTTGTATTTAATTCCGTGGCAATTTCTGTGTTTGATCGGCAGTAAGAAGGTCCAAGGGATACAGAAAACCTGGATTGAAGCATCGACGTCTATAACTGGTGTCACAGGAATGGTTCAAAACATAGACAATAAGAAGAGTCAGTCTTCTTGTATTTAATTCGGCATTGTGCCTTTTGTATTTAATTCTGATGCAATTTCTGTGTTTCATCGTCAATAAGAAGGTCAGAAGGATACAGTACACCTGAAATGAAGTATCGGAATCTATAACTAGTGTCACAAGAATGGTTCAAACCATAGACAGTAAGAAGAGTCAGACTTCCTTTACTTAAGTCGGCATTGTGCCTTTTGTATTTAATTCCGATGCAATGTCTGTGTTTCATCGTCAATAAGAAGGTCCAAGGGATACAGCAAACCTGGAGTGAAGCATCGGAATGTATAACTAGTGTCACTGAGACGGTTCAAAACATAGACAGTAAAGATGAGTCAGTATTCCTGTACTTAAGTCGGCATTGTGCCTTTTCTATTTAATTCCGATACAATCTCTGTGTTTCATCGTCAATAAGAAGGTCCAAGGTATACAGTAAACCTGGAGTGAAGCTTCGGAATCTATAACTAGTGTCACAGGAATGGTTCAAACCATAGACAGTAAGAAGAGTCAGACTTCTTTTACTTAAGTTGGCATTGTGCCTTTTGTATCTAATTCCGATGCTATTTCTGTGTTTCATCGTCAATAAGGAGGTCCAAGGGGTATAGTAAACCTGGAGTGAAGCATCGGAGTCTGTAACTAGTGTCACAGGAATGGTTCAAAACATAGACAGTAAGAAGAGTCAGTCTTCTTGTACTTAATTCGGCATTGTGCCTTTTGTATTTAATTCTGATGCAATTTCTATGTTTCATCGTCAATAAGAAGGTCAGAGGGATACAGTAAACCTGAAGTGAAGCATCGGAATAAAAAACTAGTGTCACAGGAATGGTTCAAAACATAGACAGTAGGAAGAGTCAGTCTTCTTGTACTTAAGTCGGTATTGTGCCTTTCCAATTTAATTCCGATGCAATTTCTGTGTTTCATCGTCAATAAGAAGGTCAGAGGGATACAGTAAACCTGAAGTGAAGCATCGGAATCTATAACTAGTGTCACAGGAATGGTAGAAAGCATAGAGTGTTGGAAGATTCAGTCTTCTTGTACTTATGTCGGCATTGTGCGTTTTCTATTTAATTCCGATGCAATTTCTGTGTTTCACCGTCAATAAGAAGGTCCAAGGGATACAGTAACCCTGAAGTGATACATCGGAATCTATGACTAGTGTCACAGGAATGGTTCAAAACATAGGGGGTAAGAAGAGGCAGTCTTCTTGTACTTAAGTCAGCATTGTGCCTTTTGGATTTCATTCCGATGCAATTTCTGTGTTTCATCGTCATTAAGAAGATCAGAGGGATACAGTAATCCTGAAGTGAAGCATCGGAATCTATGACTAGTGTCACATGAATGGTTCAAACTTAGTCAGTAAGAAGAGTCAGTCTTCTTGTAATTAAGTCGGTATTGTGCCTTTTGTATTTAATTCCAATGCAATTTCTGTGTTTCATCGTCAATAAGAAGGTATAAGGGATACAGTAAACCTGAAGTGAATCATCGAAATCTATAACTAGTATCACAGGAATGGTTCAAATCATAGTCAGTAGGAACAGTCAGTCTTCTTGTACTTAAGTCATCATTGTGCATTTTCTATTTGATTCTGATGCTATTTCTGTGTTTCATCGTCAATAAGAAGGTCCAAGGTATACAGTAAACCTGGAGTGAAGCATCGGAATGTATAACTAGTGTCACAGGAATGGTTCAAACCATAGACAGTAAGAAGAGTCAGACTTCTTTTACTTAAGTCGGCATTGTGCCTTCTGTATTTAATTCCGATGCTATTTCTGTGTTTCATCGTCAATAAGGAGGTCCAAGGCATACAGTAAACCTGTAGTGAAGCATCGGAGTCTGTAACTAGTGTCACTGGAATGGTTCAAAACATAACAGTAAGAAGAGTCAGTCTTCTTGTACTTAATCCGGCATTGTGCCTTTTGTATTTAATTCTGATGCAATTTCTGTGTTTCATCGTCAATAAGAAGGTGAGAGGGATACAGTAAACCTGAAGTGAAGCATCGGAATCTATAACTAGTGTATCAGGAATGGTTCAAAACATAGTCAGTAAGAAGAGTCAGTCTTCTTGTACTTAAGTCGGCATTGTGCCTTTTGTATTTAATTCCGATGCAATTTCTGTGTTTCATCGTCAATAGGATGGTCCAAGGGATACAGTAAACCTGAAATGAACCATCGGAATCTATAACTAGTGTCACAGGATTGGTTCAAATCATAGTCAGTAAGAAGAGTCAGTCTTCTTGTACTTACGTCGGCATTGTGCCCTTTGTTTTTAATTCCGATGCAATTTGTGTGTTTAAGCGTCAATAAGAAGGTCCAAGGGATACAGTAAACCTGAAGTGAAGCATCGGAATCTATAACTAGTGTCACAGGAATGGTTCAAAACATAGACAGTAGGAAGAGTCAGTCTTCTTGTACTTAAGTCGGCATTGTGCCTTTTGTATTTCATTGCGATGCAATTTCTGTGTTTCATCGTCCATAGGAAGGTCCGAGGGATACAGTAAACCTCAAGTGAAGCATCTGAATAAAAAACTTGTGTCACAGGAATGGTTGAAAACATAGACAGTAGGAAGAGTCAGTCTTCTTGAACTTAAGTCGGTGTTGTGCGTTTTCAATTTAATTCCGATGCAATTTCTGTGTTTCATCGTCAATAAGAAGGTCAGAGGGATACAGTAAACATGGTGTGAAGCATCGGAATCTATAACTAGTGTCCCACGGATGGTTCAAAACATAGAGAGTAAGAAGAGTCAGTCTCCTTGTACTTAAGTCGGCATTGTGCCTTTTGTATTTCATTCCGATGCAATTTCTGAGTATCATCGTCATTAAGAAGATCAGAGGGATACAGTAATTCTGAAGTGAAGCATCGGAATCTATGGCTAGTGTCACAGGAATGGTTCAAAACATAGTCAGAAAGAAGAATCAGTCTTCTTGTACTTTAGTCGGTATTGTGCCTTTTGTATTTAATTCCGATGCAATTTCTGTGTTTCATCGTCAATAAGAAGTTATAAGGGATACAGTAAACCTGAAGTGAATCATCGGAATCTATAACTAGTATCACAGGAATGGTTCAAAACATAGTCAGTAAAAACAGTGAGTCTTCTTGTACTTAAGTCATCATTGTGCCTTTTCTATTTGATTCTGATGCAATTTCTGTGATTCATCGTCAATAAGAAGGTCCAAGGTATACAGTAAACCTGGAGTGAAGCATCGGAATGTATAACTAGTGTCACAGAGACTGTTCAAAACATAGACAGTAAAGATGAGTCAGTATTCCTGTACTTAAGTCGGCATTGTGCCTTTTCTATTTAATTCCGATACAATTTCTGTGTTTCATCGTCAATAAGAAGGTCCAAGGTATACAGTAAACCTGTAGTGAAGCTTCGAAATCTATAACTAGTGTCACACTAATGGTTCAAACCATAGACAGTAAGAAGAGTCAGACTTCTTTTACTTAAGTTGGCATTCTGCCTTTTGTATCTAATTCCGATGCTAATTCTGTGTTTCATCATCAATAAGGAGGTCCAAGGATACAGTAAACCTGGAGTGAAGCATCGGAGTCTGTAACTAGTGTCACAGGAATGGTTCAAAACATAGACAGTAAGAAGAGTCAGTCTTCTTGTACTTAATTCGGCATTGTGCCTTTTGTATTTAATTCTGATGCAATTTCTGTGTTTCATCGTCAATAAGAAGGTCAGACGGATACAGTAAACCTGAAGTGAAGCATCGGAATACAAAATAGTTTCACAGGAATGGTTCAAAACATAGACAGTAGGAAGAGTCAGTCTTCTTGTACTTAGGTCGGTACTGTGCCTTTCCAATTTAATTCCGATGCAATTTCCGTGTTTCATCGTCAATAAGAAGGTCAGAGGGATACAGTAAACCTGAAGTGAAGCATCGGAATCTATAACTTGTGTCACAGGAATGGTTCAAAACATAGACAGTAAGAAGAGTCAGTCTTCTTGTACTTAATCCGGCATTGTGCCTTTTGTATTTAATTCTGATGCAATTTCTGTGTTTCATCGTCAATAAGAAGGTGAGAGGGATACAGTAAACCTGAAGTGAAGCATCGGAATCTATAACTAGCGTAACAGGAATGGTTCAAAACATAGTCAGTAAGAAGAGTCAGTCTTCTTGTACTTAAGTCGGCATTGTGCCTTTTGTATTTAATTCCGATGCAATTTCTGTGTTTCATCGTCAATAAGATGGTCCAAGGGATACAGTAAACCTGAAATGAACCATCGGAATCTAT
The DNA here is from genome assembly GCF_021461385.2 of Schistocerca piceifrons. Taxonomy (NCBI): domain Eukaryota; kingdom Metazoa; phylum Arthropoda; class Insecta; order Orthoptera; family Acrididae; genus Schistocerca; species Schistocerca piceifrons. The sequence continues at coordinate 55,628 of NW_025728135.1, read as the reverse complement.
AACTAGTGTCACAGGATTGGTTCAAAACATAGTCAGTAAGAAGAGCCAGTCTTCTTGTACTTAGGTCGGCATTGTGCCTTTAGTATTTAATTCCGATGCAATTTGTGTGTTTAAGCGTCAATAAGAAGGTCCAAGTGATACAGTAAACCTGAAGTGAAGCATCGGAATCTATAACTAGTGTCACAGGAATGGTTCAAAACATAGACAGTAGGAAGAGTCAGTCATCCTGTACTTAAGTCGGTATTGTGCCTTTTCTATTTAATTCCGATGCTATTTCTGTGTCTCATCGTCTATAACAAGGTCAATGGGATACAGAAAACCTGAAGTGAAGCATCAGAATCTGTAACTAGTGTCACAGGAATTGTTCAAAACATAGAGAGTTGGAAGATACAGTCTTCTTGTACTTAAGTCGGCATTGTGCCTTTTGTATTTCATTGCGATGCAATTTCTGTGTTTCATCGTCCATAGGAAGGTCCGAGGGAGACAGTAAACCTCAAGTGAAGCATCTGAATAAAAAACTTGTGTCACAGGAATCGTTGAAAACATAGGCAGTAGGAATCGTCAGTCTTCTTGTACTTAAGTCGGTATTGTGCGTTTTCAATTTAATTCCGATGCAATTTCTGTGTTTCATCGTCAATAAGAAGGTCAGAGGGATACAGTAAACATGGAGTGAAGCATCGGAATCTATAACTAGTGTCCCACGGATGGTTCAAAACATAGACAGTAAGAAGAGTCAGTCTTCTTGTACTTAAGTCGGCATTGTGCCTTTTGTATTTAATTCCGATGCAATTTCTGTGTATCAACGTCATTAAGAAGATCAGAGGGATACAGTAATCCTGAAGTGAAGCATCGGAATCTATGGCTAGTGTCACAGGAATGGTTCAAAACATAGTCAGAAAGAAGTGTCAGTCTTCTTGTACTTTAGTCGGTATTGTGCCCATTGTATTTAATTCCGATGCAATTTCTGTGTTTCATCGTCAATAAGAAGGTATAAGGGATACAGTAAACCTGAAGTGAACCATCGGAATCTATAACTAGTATCACAGGAATGGTTCAAAACATAGTCAGTTAGAGCAGTCAGTCTTCTTGTACTTAAGTCATCATTGTGCCTTTTCTATTTGATTCTGATGCAATTTCTGTGATTCATCGTCAATAGGACGGTCGGAGGGGTACAGTAAACCTGGAGTGAAGCATCGGAATCTATAACTAGTGTCAAAGGAATGTTTCAAAACATAGACAGTAAGAAGAGTCAGACTTCTTTTACTTAAGTCGGCATGGTGCCTTTTGTATTTAATTCCGTGGCAATTTCTGTGTTTCATCGGCAATAAGAAGGTCCAAGGGATACAGTAAACCTGGAGTAAAGCATCGGAATCTATACCTAGTGTCCCAGAGATGGTTCAAAACATAGACAGTAAGAAGAGTCAGTCTTCTTGTACTCAATTCGGCATTGTGCTTTTGGATTTAATTCCGATGCAATTTCTGTGTTTCATCGTCATTAAGAAGATCAGAGGGATACAGTAATCCTAAAGTGGGGCATCGGAATCTATGACTAGTGTCCTAGGAATGGTTCAAAACATAGTCAGTTAGAAGAGTCAGTCTTCTTGTACTTAAGACATCGTTGTGCCTTTTCTATTTAATTCTGATGCAATTTCTGTGTTTCATCGTATATAAGAAGGTCCAAGGTATACAGTAAACCTGGAGTGAAGCATCGGAATCTATAACTAGTGTCACAGGAATGGTTCAAACCATAGACAGTAAGAAGAGTCAGACTTCTTTTACTTAAGTCAGCATTGTGTCTTTTGTATTTAATTCCGATGCTGTTTCTGTGTTTCATCGTCAATAAGAAGGTCAGAGGGATACAGTAAACCTGAAGTGAAGCATCGGAATCTATAACTAGTGTCACAGGAATGGTTCAAAACATAGAGAGTAGGAAGATTCAGTCTTCTAGTACTTATGTCGGCATTGTGCCTTTTCTATTTAATTCCGATGCAATTTCTGTGTTTCATCGTCAATAAGACGGTCAGAGGGTAACAGTGAACCTGAAGTAAGGCATCGTAATGTATGCCTAGTGTCACAGGAATGGTTCAAAACATAGTCAGTATAAAGAGTCAGTCTTCTTGTACTTAAGTCGGTATTCTGCCTTTTGTATTTAATTCCGATGCAATTTCTGTGTTTCATCGTCAATAAGAAGGTCCCAGGGATACAGTAAACCTGAAGTGAAGCATCGGCATCTATGACTAGTGTCACAGGAATGGTTAAAAACATAGACAGTAGGAAGAGTCAGTCTTCTTGTACTTAAGTAGGCATAGTGCCTATTGTATTTAATTCCGATGCAATTTCTGTGTTTCATCGTCAATAAGAAAGTCCAAGGGATACAGTAAACCTGGAGTGAAGCGACGGAATCTATAACTAGTGTCCCAGGGTGGTTCAAAACATAGTCAGTAAGAAGAATCGGACTTCTTTTACTTAAGTCAGCATTGTGCCTTTTGTATTTAATTCCGATGCTATTTCTGTGTTTCACCGTCAATAAGAAGGTCCAAGGGATACAGTAAACCTGGAGTGAAGCATCGGAGTCTATAGCTAGTGTCACAGGAATGGTTCAAAACATAGACAGTAGGAAGAGTCAGTCTTCTTGTACTTAATTCGGCATTGTGCCTTTTGCATTTAATTCTGATGCAATTTCTGTGTTTCATCGTCAATAAGAAGGTCAGAGGGATACAGTAAACCTGAAGTGAAGCATCGGAATGTATAACTAGTGTTACAGGAATGGTTCAAAACATAGTCAGTAAGAAGAATCAGTCTTCGTGTACTTAAGTCGGCATTGTGCTTTTTGTATTTAATTCCGATGCAATTTCGGTGTTTCATCGTCAATAAGAAGGTCCAAGGGATACAGTAAACCTGGAGTGAAGCATCGGAATCTATAACTATGGTCACAGGGACGGTTCAAAACATAGAGAGTAAAATGAGTCAGTATTCTTGTACTTAAGTCGGCATTGTGCTTCATCTATTTAATTCCGATGCAATTTCTGTGTTTCATCCTCATTAAGAAGGGCCCAGGGATTCAGTAAACCTGAAGTGAAGCATCGGAATAAAAAACTAGTGTTACAGGAATGGTTCAAAACATAGACAGTAGGAAGAGTCAGTCTTCTTGTACTTAAGTCGGTATTGTGCCTTTCCAATTTAATTCCGATGCAATTTCTGTGTTTCATCGTCAATAAGAAGGTCAGAGGGATACAGTAAACCTGAAGTGAAGCATCGGAATCTATAACTAGTGTCACAGGAATGGTTCAAAACATAGAGAGTTGGAAGATTCAGTCTTCTAGTACTTATGTCGGCATTGTGCGTTTCCTATTTAATTCCGATGCAATTTCTGTGTTTCATCGTCAATAAGACGGTCAGAGGGATACAGTGAACCTGAAGTGAAGCATCGGAATCTATGCCTAGTGTCACAGGAATGGTACAAAACATAGTCTGTAAGAAGAGTCAGTCTTCTTGTACTTAAGTAAGCATAGTGCCTATTGTATTTAAGTCCGATGCAATTTCTGTGTTTCATCGTCAATAATAAGGTCCAAGGGATACAATAAACCTGGACTGAAGCATCGGAATCTATAACTAGTGTAACAGGGATGGTTCAAATCATAGACAGTAAGAAGAGTCAGTCTTCTTGTACTTAAGTCGGCATTGTGCTTTTGGATTTAATTCCGATGCAATTTCTGTGTTTCATCGTCATTATGAAAATCAGAGGGATACAGTAATCCTGAAGTGAAGCATCGGAATCTATGACTAGTGTCCCAGGAATGGTTCAAAACATAGTCAGTAAGAAGAGTCAGTCTTCTTGTACTTAAGTCGGCATTGTGCTTTTGTATTTAATTCCGATGGAATTTCTGTGTTTCATCGTCAATAAGAAGGTCCAAGGGATACAGGAAACCTGGAGTGAAGCATCGGAATCTATAACTAGTGTCACAGAAACGGTTCAAAACATAGACAGTAAGATGAGTCAGTAATCTTTTACTTAAGTCGTCATTGTACTTTTTCTATTTAATTCCGATGCAATTTCTGTGTTTCATCGTCAATAAGAAGGGCCAAGGGATACAGTAAACCTGAAGTGAAGCATCGGAATAAAAAACTAGTGTCACAGGAATTGTTCAAAACATAGACCGTAGGAAGAGTCAGTCTCCTTGTACTTAAGTCGGTATTGTGACTTAACAATTTAATTCCGATGCAATTTCTGTGTTTCATCGTCAATAGGACGGTCGGAGGGGTACAGTAAACCTGAAGCGAAGCATCGGAATCTATAACTAGTGTCACAGGAATGGTTCAAAACATAGAGAGTTAGAAGATTCAGTCTTCTTGTACTTAAGTCGGCATTGTGCCTTTTGTATTTCATTCCGACGCAATTTCTGTGTTTCATCGTCCGTAAGAAGGTCCGAGGGATACAGTAAACCTCAAGTGAAGCATCTGAATAAAAAACTAATGTCACAGGAATGGTTGAAAACATAGACAGTAGGAAGAGTCAGTCTTCTTGTACTTAAGTCGGTATTGTGCGTTTTCTATTTAATTCCGATGCAATTTCTGTGTTTCATCGGCAATAAGAAGATCCATGGGATACAGTAAACCTGGAGTGAAGCATCGGAATCTATAACTAGTGTCAAAGGAATGGTTCAAAACATAGACAATAAGAAGAGTCAGACTTCTTTTACTTAAGTCGGCATTGTGCCTTTTGTATTTAATTCCGTGGCAATTTCTGTGTTTCATCGGCAATAAGAAGGTCCAAGGGATACAGAAAACCTGGATTGAAGCATCGACGTCTATAACTAGTGTCACAGGAATGGTTCAAAACATAGACAATAAGAAGAGTCAGTCTTCTTGTACTTAATTCGGCATTGTGCCTTTTGTATTTAATTCTGATGCAATTTCTGTGTTTCATCGTCAATAAGAAGGTCAGAAGGATACAGTAAACCTGAAGTGAAGCATCGGAATCTATAACTAGTGTCACAGGAATGGTTCAAAGCATAGAGAGTTGGAAGATTCAGTCTTCTTGTACTTAAGTCGGCATTGTGCCTTTTGTATTTCATTCCGACGCAATTTCTGTGTTTCATCGTCCGTAAGAAGGTCCGAGGGATACAGTAAACCTCAAGTGAATCATCTGAATAAAAAACTAATGTCACAGGAATGGTTGAAAACATAGACAGTAGGAAGAGTCAGTCTTCTTGTACTTAAGTCGGTATTGTGCGTTTTCAATTTAATTCCGATGCAATTTCTGTGTTTCATCGTCAATAAGAAGGTCAGAGGGATACAGTAAACCTGAAGTGAAGCATCGCAATCTATAACTAGTGTCACAGGAATGGTTCAAAACATAGAGAATTGGAAGATTGAGTCTTCTAGTACTTATGTCGGCATTGTGCGTTTCCTATTAAATTCCGATGCAATTTCTGTGTTTCATCGTCAATAAGACGGTCAGAGGGATACAGTAAACCTGAAGTGAAGCATCGGAATCTATTACTAGTGTCACAGGAATGGTTCTAAACATCGATCCGATGCAATTTCTGTGTTTCATCGTCAATAATACGGTCGGAGGGATACAGTAAACCTGACGTGAAGCAGCGGAATCTATGACTAGTGTCACAGGAATGTTTCAAAACATAGTCAGTAAGATGAGTCAGTCTTCTTGTACTTAAGTCGGTATTGTGCCTTTTGTATTTAATTCCGATGCAATTTCTGTGTTTCATCGTCAATAAGAAGGTCCAAGGCATACAGTAAACCTGAAGTGAACATCGGAATCTATGACTAGTGTCACAGGAATGGTTCAAAACATAGACAGTAGGAAGAGTCAGTCTTCTTGTACTTAAGTGGCAGTTTGCCTATTGTATTTAATTCCGCTGCAATTTCTGTGTTTCATCGTCAACAAGAAGGTCCAAGGGATACAGTAACCCTCGAGTGAAGCATCGGAATCTATAACAAGTGTCTCAGGGATGGTTCAAAACATAGACAGTAAGAAGAGTCAGTCTTCTTGTACTTAAGTCGGCATTGTGCCTTTTGTATTTAATTCCGATGCAATTTCTGTGTTTCATTGTCAATATGAAGCTCAGAGGGATACAGTAATCCTGAAGTGAAGCATCGGAATCCATGACTAGTGTCACAGGAATGGTTCAAAACATAGTCAGTAAGAAGAGCCAGTCTTCTTGTACTTAAGTTATCATTGTGCCTTTTCTATTTAATTCTGATGCAATTTCTGTGTTTCATCGTCCATAAGAAGGTCCAAGGGATACAGTAAACCTGGAGTGAAGGATCAGAATCTATACCTAGTGTCACAGGAATGGCTAAAAACATAGACAGTAAGAAGAGTCAGACTTCTTTTACTTAAGTCGGCAGTGTGCCTTTTGTATTCAACTCCGATGCAATTTCTGTGTTTCATCGGCAATAAGAAGGTCCAAGGGATACAGTAAACCTGGAGTGAAGCATCGAAGTCTATAACTAGTGTCACAGGAATGGTTCAAAACGTACACAGTAAGAATAGTCAATCTTCTTGTACTTAATTCGGCATTGTGCCTTTTGTATTTAATTCTGATGCAATTTCTGTGTTTTATCGTCAATAAGAAGGTCAGAGGGATACAGTAAACCTGAAGTGAAGCATCGGAATCTATAACTAGTGTCACAGGAATCGTTCAAAACATAGTCAGTAAGAAGAGTCAGTCTTCTTGTACTTAAGTCGGCACTGTGCTTTTTGTATTTAATTCCGATGCAATTTCTGTTTTTCATCTTCAATAAGTAGGACAAAGGGATACAGAAAACCTGGAGTGAAGCATCGGAATATATAACTAGGCTCACAGGGATGGTTCAAAACATAGACAGTAAGATGAGTCAGTATTCTTGTACTTAAGTCAGCATTGTGCCTTTTCTATTTAATTCCGATGCAATTTCTGTGTTTCATCGTCAATAAGAAGGTCCAAGGGATACAGTAATCCTGAAGTGAAGCATCGGAATCTATAACTAGTGTCACAGGAATGGTTAAAAGCATAGACAGTAGGAAGAGTCAGTCTTCTTGTACTTAAGTCGGCTTTGAGCCTATTGTATTTAATTCCGATGCAATTTCTGTGTTTCATCGTCAATAAGAAGATCCAAGGGATACAGTAAACCTGGAGTGAAGCATCGGAATCTAAAACTAGTGTCCCAGGGATGGTTCAAAACTTAGACAGTAAGAAGAGTCAGTCATCTTGTACTTAAGTCGGCATTTTGCTTTTTGTAATTAATTCCGATGCAATTTCTGTGTTTCATCGTCAATAAGAAGGTCAGAGGGATACAGTTAACCTGAGGTGAATCATAGGAATCTAAAACTAGTGTCACAGGAATGGTTCAAATCTTAGTCAGTAAGAAGAGTCAGTCTTCTTGTACTTAAGTCACCATTGTGCCTTTTCTATTTAATTCTGATTCAATTTCTATGTTTCATCGTCAATAAAATGGTCCAAGGGATACAGTAAACCCAGAGTGATGCGTCGGAATCCATAACTAGTGTCACAGGAATGGTTCAAATCATAGACAGTAAGAAGAGTCAGTCTTCTTGTACTTAAGTCGCCATTGCGCCTTTTGTATTTAATTCCGATGCAATTTCTGTGTTTCATCGTCAATAAGTAGGTCCAAGATATGCAGTAAACCTGGAGTGAAGCATCTTAATCTATAACTAGTGTCACAGGAATGGTTCAAACCATAGACAGTAAGAAGAGTTAGACTTCATTTACTTAAGTCAGCATTGTGCCTGTTGTATTTACTTCCGATGCCATTTCTGTGTTTCATCGTCAATAAGAAGGTCCAAGGGATACAGTAAACCTGGAGTGAAGCATCGGAGTCTATAACTATTGTCACAGGAATGGTTCAAAACATAGACAGTAAGAAGAGTCAGTCTTCTTGTACTTAATTCGGCATTCTGCCTTTTGTATTTAATTCTGATGCAATTTCTGTGTTTCATCGTCAATAAGAAGGTCAGAGGGATACAGTAAACCTGAAGTGAAGCATCGGAATCTATAACTGGTGCTACAGGAATGGTTCAAAACATAGTCAGTAAGAAGAGTCAGTCTTCTTGTACTTAAGTCGGCATTGTGCTTTATCTATTTAATTCCGATGCAATTTCTGTGTTTCATCGTCAATAAGAAGGGCCAAGGGATTCAGTAAACCTGAAGTGAAGCATCGGAATAAAAAACTAGTGTCACAGCAATGGTTCAAACATAGACAGTAGGAAGAGTCAGTCTTCTTGTACTTAAGTCGGTATTGTGCCTTTCCAATTTAATTCCGATACAATTTCTGTGTTTCATCATCAAAAAGAAGGTCAAAGGGATACAGTAACCCTCGAGTGAAGCATCGGAATCTATAACAAGTGTCTCAGGGATGGTTCAAAACATAGACAGTAAGAAGAGTCAGTCTTCTTGTACTTAAGTCGGCATTGTGCCTTTTGTATTTAATTCCGATGCAATTTCTGTGTTTCATCGTCAATAAGTAGGTCCAAGGGATACAGTAAACCTGGAGTGAAGCATTGGAATCTATAACTTGGGTCACAGGGATGGTTCAAAACATAGACAGTAAGATGAGTCAGTATTCTTGTACTTAAGTCAGCATTGTGCCTTTTCTATTTAATTCCGATGCAATTTCTGTGTTTCATCGTCAATAAGAAGGTCCAAGGGATACAGTAATCCTGAAGTGAAGCATCGGAATCTGTAACTAGTGTCACAGGAATGGTTAAAAGCATAGACAGTAGGAAGAGTCAGTCTTCTTGTACTTAGGTCGGCATTGTGCCTATTGTATTTAATTCCGATGCAATTTCTGTGTTTCATCGTCAATAAGAAGGTCCAAGGGATACAGTAAACCTGGAGTGAAGCATCGGAATCTAAAACTAGTGTCCCAGGGCTGGTTCAAAACTTAGACAGTAAGAAGAGTCAGTCATCTTGTACTTAAGTCGGCATTTTGCTTTTTGTAATTAATTCCGATGCAATTTCTGTGTTTAATCGTCAATAAGAAGGTCAGAGGGATACGGTAATCCTGAAGTGAAGCATTGGAATCTATGAGTAGTGTCACAGGAATGGTTCAAAACATTGTCAGTAAGAAGAGTCCGTCTTCTTGTACTTAAGTCGGTATTGTGCCTTATGTATTTAATTCCGATGCAATTTCTGTGTTTCATCGTCAATAAGAAGGTCCAAGGGATACAGTAAACCCAGAGTGATGCATCGGAATCCATAACTAGTGTCACAGGAATGGTTCAAAACATAGAAGTAAGAAGAGTCAGACTTCTTGTACTTAAGTCGGCATTGTGCCTTTTGTATTTAATTCCGATGCAATTTCTGTGTTTCATCGTCATTATGAAGATCAGAGGGATACCGTAATCCTGAAGTGAAGCATTGGAATCTATCACTAGTGTCCCAGGAATGGTTCAAAACATAGTCAGTAAGAAGAGTCAGTCTTCTTGTACTTAAGTCATCATTGTGCATTTTCTATTTAATTCTGATGCAATTTCTGTGTTTCATCGTCAATAAGAAGGTCCAAGGTAAACAGTAAACCTGGAATGAAGCATCGGAATCTATAACTAGTGTCACAGGAATGGTTAAAACCATAGACAGTAAGAAGAGTCAGACTTCTTTTACTTAGGTCAGCATTGTGCCTTTTGTATTTAATTCCGATGCCATTTCTGTGTTTCATCGTCAATAAGAAGGTCCAAGTTATACAGTAAACCAGGAGTGAAGCATCGGAGTCTATAACTAGTGTCAGAGGAATGGTTCAAAACATAGACAGTAAAAAGAGACAGTCTTCTTGTACTTAAGTTGGCATTGTGCCTTTTGTATCTAATTCCGATGCTATTTCTGTGTTTCATCGTCAATAAGGAGGTCCAAGGGATACAGTAAACCTGGAGTGAAGCATCGGAGTCTGTAACTAGAGTCACAGGAATGGTCCAAACATAGACAGTAAGAAGAGTCAGTCTTCTTGTACTTAATTCGGCATTGTGCCTTTTGTATCTAATTCTGATGCAATTTCTGTGTTTCATCGTCAATAAGAAGGTCAGAGGGATACAGTAAACCTGAAGTGAAGCATCGGAATCTATAACTAGTGTTACAGGAATGGTTCAAAACATAGTCAGTAAGAAGAGTCTGTCTTCTTGTACTTAAGTCGGCATGTGCTTTTTGTATTTAATTCCGATTCAATTTCTGTGTTTCATCGTCAATAAGAAGGTCCAAGGGATACAGTAAACCTGGAGTGTAGCATCGGAATCTATAACTAGTGTCACTGGAATGGTTCAAAACATAGTCAGTAAGAAGAGTCAGTCTTCTTGTACTTAAGTCGGCACTGTGCTTTTTGTATTTAATTCCGATGCAATTTCTGTGTTTCATCGTCAATAAGTAGGTCCAAGGGATACAGTAAACCTGGAGTGAAGCACCGGAATCTATAACTAGTGTCACAGGGATGGTTCAAAACATAGACTGTAAGATGAGTCAGTATTCTTGTACTTAAGTCGGCATTGTGCTTTTTATATTTAATTCCGATGCAATTTCTATGTTTCATCGTCAATAAGAAGGTCCAAGGGATACAGTAAACCTGAAGTGAAGCATCGGAATCTATAACTAGTGTCACAGGGATGGTTCAAAACATAGACTGTAAGATGAGTCAGTATTCTTGTACTTAAGTCGGCATTGTGCTTTTTATATTTAATTCCGATGCCATTTCTGTGTTTCATCGTCAATAAGAAGGTCCAAGTTATACAGTAAACCTGGGGTGAAGCATCGGAGTCTATAACTAGTGTCACAGGAATGGTTCAAAGCATAGACAGTAAGAAGAGTCAGTCTTCTTGTACTTAATTCGGCATTCTGCCTTTTGTATTTAATTCTGATGCAATTTCTGTGTTTCATCGTCAATAAGAAGGTCAGAGGGATACAGTAAACCTGAAGTGAAGCATCGGAATCTATAACTAGTGTTACAGGAATGGTTCAAAACATAGTCAGTAAGAAGAGTCAGTCTTCTTGTACTTAAGTCGGCATTGTGCTTTTTGTATTTAATTCCGATGCAATTTCTGTGTTTCATCGTTATAAGAAGGTCCAAGGGATACAGTAAACCTGGAGTGAAGTATCGGAATCTATAACTAGTGTCACAGGAATGGTTCAAAACATAGTCAGTAAGAAGAGTCAGCCTTCTTGTACTTAATTCGGCATTCTGCCTTTTGTATTTAATTCTGATGCAATTTCTGTGTTTCATCGTCAATAAGAAGGTCAGAGGGATACAGTAAACCTGAAGTGAAGCATCGGAATCTATAACTAGTGTTACAGGAATGGTTCAAAACATAGTCAGTAAGAAGAGTCAGTCTTCTTGTACTTAAGTCGGCATTGTGCTTTTTGTATTTAATTCCGATGCAATTTCTGTGTTTCATCGTTATAAGAAGGTCCAAGGGATACAGTAAACCTGGAGTGAAGTATCGGAATCTATAACTAGTGTCACAGGAATGGTTCAAAACATAGTCAGTAAGAAGAGTCAGCCTTCTTGTACTTAAGTCGGCACTGTGCTTTTTGTATTTAATTCCGATGCAATTTCTGTGTTTCATCGTCAATAAGTAGGTAAAAGGGATACAGTAAACCTGGAGTGAAGCATCGGAATCTATAACTAGTGTCACAGGGATGGTTCAAAACATAGGCAGTAAGATGAGTCAGTATTCTTGTACTTAAGCCGGCATTGTGCTTTTTCTATTTAATTCCGATGCAATTTCTGTGTTTCATCGTCAATAAGAAGGTCCAAGGGATACAGTAAACCTGAAGTGAAGCATCGGATTCTATAACTAGTGTCACAGGAATGGTTCAAAACATAGAGAGTTGTAAGATTCAATCTTCTTGTACTTAAGTCGGCATTGTGCCTTTTCTCTTTAATTCCGATGCAATTTCTGTGGTTCATCGTCAATAATACGGTTGGAGGGATACAGTAAACCTGAAGTGAAGCAGCGGAATCTATGACTAGTGTCACAGGAATGGTTCAAAACATAGTCAGTGAGGTGAGTCAGTCTTCTTGTACTTAAGTTCTCATTGTGCCTTTTCTCTTTAATTCCGATGCAATTTCTGTGGTTCATCGTCAATAATACGGTCGGAGGGATACAGTAAACCTGAAGTGAAGCATCGGAATCTATAACTAGTGTTACAGGAATGGTTCAAAACGTAGTCAGTAAGAAGAGTCAGTCTTCTTGTACTTAAGTCGGCATTGTGCTTTTTGTATTTAATTCCGATGCAATTTCTGTGTTTCATCGTCAATAAGAAGGTCCAAGGGATACAGTAAACCTGGAGTGTAGCATCGGAATCTATAACTAGTGTCACTGGAATGGTTCAAAACATAGTCAGTAAGAAGAGTCAGTCTTCTTGTACTTAAGTCGGTATTGTGCCTTTTGTATTTAATTCCGATGCAATTTCTGTGTTTCATCGTCATTATGAAGATCAGAGGGATACAGTAATCCTGAAGTGAAGAATCGGAATCTATGACTAGTATCCCAGGAATGGTTCAAAACATAGTCAGTAAGAAGAGTCAGTCTTCTTGTACTTAAGTCATCATTGTGAATTTTCTATTTAATTCTGATGCAATTTCTGTGTTTCATCGTCAATAAGAAAGTCCAAGGTAAACAGTAAACCTGGAGTGAAGCATCGGAATCTATAACTAGTGTCACAGGAATGGTTCAAACCACAGACAGTAAGAAGAGTCAGACTTCTTTTACTTAGGTCAGCATTGTGCCTTTTGTATTTAATTCCGATGCCATTTCTGTGTTTCATCGTCAATAAGAAGGTCCAAGTTACACAGTAAACCTGTAGTGAAGCATCGGAGTCTATAACTAGTGTCACAGGAATGGTTCGAAATATTGACAGTAAGAAGAGGCAGTCTTCTTGTACTTAATTCGGCATTCTGCCTTTTGTATTTAATTCTGATGCAATTTCTGTGTTTCATCGTCAATAGGAAGGTCAGAGGGATACAGTAAACCTGAAGTGAAGCATCGGAATCTATAACTAGTGTTACAGGAATGGTTCAAAGCATAGATAGTAAGAAGAGTCAGTCTTCTTGTACTTAAGTCGGCATTGTGCTTTTTGTATTTAATTCCGATGCAATTTTTGTGTTTCATCGTCAATAAGGAGGTCCAAGGGATACAGTAAACCCAGAGTGATGCGTCGGAATCCATAACTAGTGTCACAGGAATGGTTCAAATCATAGACAGTAAGAAGAGTCAGACTTCTTGTACTTAAGTCGGCATTGTGCCTTTTGTATTTAATTCCGATGCAATTTCTGTGTTTCATCGTCAATAAGTAGGTCCAAGATATGCAGTAAACCTGGAGTGAAGCATCTTAATCTATAACTAGTGTCACAGGAATGGTTCAAACCATAGACAGTAAGAAGAGTTAGACTTCTTTTACTTAAGTCAGCATTGTGCCTTTTGTATTTACTTCCGATGCCATTTCTGTGTTTCATCGTCAATAAGAAGGTCCAAGGGATACAGTAAACCTGGAGTGAAGCATCGGAGTCTATAACTAGTGTCACAGGAATGGTTCAAAACATAGACAGTAAGAAGAGTCAGTCTTCTTGTACTTAATTCGGCATTCTGCCTTTTGTATTTAATTCTGATGCAATTTCTGTGTTTCATCGTCAATAAGAAGGTCAGAGGGATACAGTAAACCTGAAGTGAAGCATCGGAATCTATAACTAGTGTTACAGGAATGGTTCAAAACATAGTCAGTAAGAAGAGTCAGTCTTCTTGTACTTAAGTCGGCATTGTGCTTTTTGTATTTAATTCCGATGCAATTTCTGTGTTTCATCGTCAATAGGAAGGTCCAAGGGATACAGTAAACCTGGAGTGAAGCATCGGAATCTATAACTAGTGTCACAGAAACGGTTCAAAACATAGACTGTAAGATGAGTCAGTATTCTTGTACTTAAGTCGGCATTGTGCTTTATCTATTTAATTCCGATGCAATTTCTGTGTTTCATCGTCAATAAGAAGGGCCAAGGGATTCAGTAAACCTGAAGTGAAGCATCGGAATAAAAAACTAGTGTCACAGGAATGGTTCAAACATAGACAGTAGGAAGAGTCAGTCTTCTTGTACTTAAGTCGGTATTGTGCCTTTCCAATTTAATTCCGATACAATTTCTGTGTTTCATCATCAAAAAGAAGGTCAGAGGGATACAGTAACCCTCGAGTGATGCATCGGAATCTATAACAAGTGTCTCAGGGATGGTTCAAAACATAGACAGTAAGAAGAGTCAGTCTTCTTGTACTTAAGTCGGCATTGTGCCTTTTGTATTTAATTCCGATGCAATTTCTGTGTTTCATCGTCAATAAGTAGGTCCAAGGGATACAGTAAACCTGGAGTGAAGCATTGGAACCTATAACTAGGGTCACAGGGATGGTTCAAAACATAGACAGTAAATGAGTCAGTATTCTTGTACTTAAGTCAGCATTGTGCCTTTTCTATTTAATTCCGATGCAATTTCTGTGTTTGATCGTCAATAAGAAGGTCCAAGGGATACAGTAATCCTGAAGTGAAGCATCGTAATCTGTAACTAGTGTCACAGGAATGGTTAAAAGCATAGACAGTTGGAAGAGTCAGTCTTCTTGTACTTAGGTCGGCATTGTGCCTATTGTATTTAATTCCGATGCAATTTCTGTGTTTCATCGTCAATAAGTAGGTCCAAGGGATACAGTAAACCTGGAGTGAAGCATTGGAATCTATAACTAGGGTCACAGGGATGGTTCAAAACATAGACAGTAAGTTGAGTCAGTATTCTTGTACTTAAGTCAGCATTGTGCCTTTTCTATTTAATTCCGAAGCAAATTTCTGTGTTTCATCGTCAATAAGAAGGTCCAAGGGATACAGCAATCCTGAAGTGAAGCATCGGAATCTGTAACTAGTGTCACAGGAATGGTTAAAAGCATAGACAGTAGGAAGAGTCAGTCATCTTGTACTTAAGTCGGCATTTTGCTTTTTGTAATTAATTCCGATGCAATTTCTGTGTTTCATCGTCAATAAGAAGGTCAGAGGGATACGGTAATCCTGAAGTGAAGCATTGGAATCTATGAGTAGTGTCACAGGAATGGTTCAAAACATTGTCAGTAAGAAGAGTCCGTCTTCTTGTACTTAAGTCGGTATTGTGCCTTTTGTATTTAATTCCGATGCAATTTCTGTGTTTCATCGTCAATAAGAAGGTCCAAGGGATACAGTTAACCTGAAGTGAATCATAGGAATCTACAACTAGTGTCACAGGAATGGTTCAATTCATAGTCAGAAAGAAGAGTCAGTCTTCTTGTACTTAAGTCACCATTGTGCATTTTCTATTTAATTCTGATTCAATTTCTATGTTTCATCGTCAATAAGATGGTCCAAGGGATACAGTAAACCCAGAGTGATGCATCGGAATCCATAACTAGTGTCACAGGAATGGTTCAAAACATAGAAGTAAGAAGAGTCAGACTTCTTGTACTTAAGTCGGCATTGTGCCTTTTGTATTTAATTCTGATGCAATTTCTGTGTTTCATCGTCATTATGAAGATCAGAGGGATACAGTAATCCTGAAGTGAAGCATTGGAATCTATGACTAGTGTAACAGGAATGGTTCAAAACATAGTCAGTAAGAAGAGTCAGTCTTCTTGTACTTAAGTCATCATTGTGCATTTTCTATTTAATTCTGTTGCAATTTCTGTGTTTCATCGTCAATACGAAGGTCCAATTTAAACAGTAAACCTGGAATGAAGCATCGGAATCTCTAACTAGTGTCACAGGAATGGTTCAAACCATAGACAGTAAGAAGAGTCAGACTTCTTTTACTTAGGTCAGCATTGTGCCTTTTGTATTTAATTCCGATGCCATTTCTGTGTTTCATCGTCAATAAGAAGGTCCAAGTTATACAGTAAACCAGGAGTGAAGCATCGGAGTCTATAACTAGTGTCAGAGGAATGGTTCAAAACATAGACAGTAAGAAGAGTCAGTCTTCTTGTACTTAAGTTGGCATTGTGCCTTTTGTATCTAATTCCGATGCTATTTCTGTGTTTCATCGTCAATAAGGAGGTCCAAGGGATACAGTAATCCTGGAGTGAAGCATCGGAGTCTGTAACTAGTGTCACAGGAATGGTTCAAAACATAGACAGTAAGAAGAGTCAGTCTTCTTGTACATAATTCGGCATTGTGCCTTTTGTATTTAATTCTGTTGCAATTTCTGTGTTTCATCGTCAATAAGAAGGTCAGAGGGATACAGTAAACCTGAAGTGAAGCATCGGAATCTATAACTAGTGTTACAGGAATGGTTCAAAACATAGTCAGTAAGAAGAGTCAGTCTTCTTGTACTTAAGTCGGCATTGTGCTTTTTGTATTTAATTCCGATGCAATTTCTGTGTTTCATCGTCAATAAGAAGGTCCAAGGGATACAGTAAACCTGGAGTGTAGCATCGGAATCTATAACCAGTGTCACAGGAATGGTTCAAAACATAGTCAGTAAGAAGAGTCAACCTTCTTGTACTTAAGTCGGCACTGTGCTTTTTGTATTTAATTCCGATGCAATTTCTGTGTTTCATCGTCAATAAGGAGGTCCAAGGGATACAGTAAACCTGGAGTGAAGCACCGGAATCTATAACTAGTGTCACAGGGATGGTTCAAAACATAGACTGTAAGATGAGTCAGTATTCTTGTACTTAAGTCGGCATTGTGCTTTTTATATTTAATTCCGATGCAATTTCTATGTTTCATCGTCAATAAGAAGGTCCAAGGGATACAGTAAACCTGAAGTGAAGCATCGGAATCTATAACTAGTGTCACAGGAATGGTTATAAACATAGACAGTAGGAAGAGTCAGTCTTCTTGTATTTAAGTCGGCATTGTGCCTATTGTATTTAATTCCGATGCAATATCTGTGTTTCATCGTCAATAAGAAGGTCCAAGGGATACAGTAAACCTGGAGTGAAGCATCGGAATCTAAAACTAGTGTCCCAGGGATGGTTCAAAACTTAGACAGTAAGAAGAGTCAGTCATCTTGTACTTAAGTCGGCATTTTGCTTTTTGTAATTAATTCCGATGCAATTTCTGTGTTTCATCGTCAATAAGAAGGTCAGAGGGATACGGTAATCCTGAAGTGAAGCATTGGAATCTATGACTAGTGTCACAGGAATGGTTCAAAACATAGTCAGTAAGAATTGCCGTCTTCTTGTACTTAACTCGGTATTGTGCCTTTTGTATTTAATTCCGATGCAATTTCTGTGTTTCATCGTCAATAAGAAGGCCCAAGGGATACAGTTAACCTGAAGTGAATCATAGGAATCTACAACTAGTGTCACAGGAATGGTTCAAATCATAGTCAGTAAGAAGAGTCAGCCTTTTTGTACTTAAGTCACCATTGTGCCTTTTCTATTTAATTCTGATTCAATTTCTATGTTTCATCGTCAATAAGATGGTCCAAGGGATACAGTAAACCCAGAGTGATGCATCGGAATCCATAACTAGTGTCACAGGAATGGTTGAAATCATAGACAGTAAGAAGAGTCACACTTCTTGTACTTAAGTCGGCATTGTGCCTTTTGTATTTAATTCCGATGCAATTTCAGTGTTTCATTGTCATTATGAAGATCAGAGGGATACAGTAATCCTGAAGTGAAGCATCGGAATCTATGACTAGTGTCCCAGGAATAGTTCAAAACATAGTCAGTAAGAAGAGTCAGTCTTGTTGTACTTAAGTCATCATTGTGCCTTTTCTATTTAATTCTGATGCAATTTCTGTGTTTCATCGTCAATAAGAAGGTCCAAGGTAAACAGTAAACCTGGTGTGAAGCATCGGAATCTATAACTAGTGTCACAGGAATGGTTCAAAACATAGACAGTAAGAAGAGTCAGTCTTCTTGTACTTAATTCGGCATTCTGCCTTTTGTATTTAATTCTGATGCAATTTCTGTGTTTCATCGTCAATAAGAAGGTCAGAGGGATACAGTAAACCTGAAGTGAAGCATCAGAATCTATAACTAGTGTTACAGGAATGGTTCAAAACATAGTCAGTAAGAAGAGTCAGTCTTCTTGTACTTAAGTCGGCATTGTGCTTTTTGTATTTCATTCCGATGCAATTTCTGTGTTTCATCGTTATAAGAAGGCCCAAGGGATACAGTAAACCTGGAGTGAAGCATCGGAATCTATAACTAGTGTCACAGGAATGGTTCAAAACATAGTCAGTAAGAAGAGTCAGTCTTCTTGTACTTAAGTCGGCACTGTGCTTCTTGTATTTAATTCCGATGCAATTTCTGAGTTTCATCGTCAATAAGAAGGTCAGAGGGATACAGTAAACCTGAAGTGAAGCATCGGAATCTATAACAAGTGTCTCAGGAATGGTTCAAAACATAGAGAGTTGTAAGATTCAATCTTCTTGTACTTAAGTCGGCATTGTGCCTTTTCTCTTTAATTCCGATGCAATTTCTGTGGTTCATCGTCAATAATACGGTCGGAGGGATACAGTAAACCTGAAGTGAAGCAGCGGAATCTATGACTAGTGTCACAGGAATGGTTCAAAACATAGTCAGTGAGGTGAGTCAGTCTTCTTGTACTTAAGTTCTCATTGTGCCTTTTCTATTTAATTCTGATGCAATTTCTGTGTTTCATCGTCAATAAGAAGGTCCAAGAGATACAGTAAACCTGGACTGAAGCATCGAAGTCTATAACTAGTGTCACAGGAATGGTTCAAACCGTAGACAGTAAGAAGAGTCAGTCTTCTTGTACTTAATTCTGCATTGTGCCTTTTGTATTTAATTCTGAAGCAATTTCTGTGTTTTATCGTCAATAAGAAGGTCAGAGGGATACAGTAAACCTGAAGTGAAGCATCGGAATCTATAACTAGTGTCACAGGAATGGTTCAAAACATAGTCAGTAAGAAAAGTCAGTCTTCTTGTACTTATTTCGGCACTGTGTTTTTGTATTTAATTCCGATGCAATCTCTGTGTTTCATCGTCAATAAGTAGGTCCAAGGGATACAGTAAACCTGGAGTGAAGCATCGGAAACTATAACTAGTGTCACAGGGATGGTTCAAACCATACACACTAAGATGAGTCAGTATTCTTGTACTTAAGTCGGCATTGTGCGTTTTCTATTTAATTCCGATTCAATTTCTGTGTTTCATCGTCAATAAGAAGGTCCAAGGGATACAGTAAACCTGAAGTGAAGCATCGGAATCTATAACTAGTGTCACAGGAATGGCAAAAAACGTAGACAGTAAGAAGAGTCAGACTTCTTTTACTTAAGTCGGCAGTGTGCCTTTTGTATTCAACTCCGATGCAATTTCTGTGTTTCATCGGCAATAAGAAGGTCCAAGGGATACAGTAAACCTGGAGTGAAGCATCGAAATCTATAACTAGTGTCACAGGAATGGTTCAAAACGTAGACAGTAAGAATAGTCTGGCTTCTTGTACTAATTCGGCATTGTGCCTTTTGTATTTAATTCTGATGCAATTTCTGTGTTTTATCGTCAATAAGAAGGTCCTAGGGATACAGTAAACCTGGAGTGAAGCATCGGAATCTGTAACTAGTGTCACAGGAATGGTTAAAAGCATAGACAGTAGGAAGTGTCAGTCTTCTTGTACTTAAGTCGGCATTGTGCCTATTGTATTTAATTCCGATGCAATTTCTGTGTTTTATCGTCAATAAGAAGGTCCTAGGGATACAGTTAACCTGAAGTGAAGCATCGGAATCTATAACTAGTGTCACATAAATGGTTCAAAACATAGTCAGTAAGAAGAGTCAGTCTTCTTGTACTTAAGTCGGCACTGTGCTTTTTGTATTTAATTCCGATGCAATTTCTGTGTTTCATCGTCAATAAGTAGGTCCAAGGGATGCAGTAAACCTGGAGTGAAGCATCCGAATCTATAACTAGGGTCACAGGGATGGTTCAAACCATAGACAGTAAGATGAGTCAGTATTCTTGTACTTAAGTCAGCATTATGCCTTTTCTATTTAATTCCGATGCAATTTCTGTGTTTCATCGTCTATAAGAAGGTCCAAGTGATACAGTAATCCTGAAGTGAAGCATCGGAATCTATAACTAGTGTCACAGGAATGGTTAAAAGCATAGACAGTAGGAAGAGTCAGTCTTCTTGTACTTAAGTCGGCATTGTGCCTATTGTATTTAATTCCGATGCAATTTCTGTGTTTCATCGTCAATAAGAAGGTCCTAGGGATACCGTAAACCTGGAGTGAAGCATCGGAATCTAAAACTAGTGTCCCAGGGCTGGTTCAAAACTTAGACAGTAAGAAGAGTCAGTCATCTTGTACTTAAGTCGGCATTTTGCTTTTTGTAATTAATTCCGATGCAATTTCTGTGTTTCATCGTCAATAAGAAGGTCAGAGGGATACGGTAATCCTGAAGTGAAGCATTGGAATCTATGACTAGTGTCACAGGAATGGTTCAAAACATTGTCAGTAAGAAGAGTCCGTCTTCTTGTACTTAAGTCGGTATTGTGCCTTTTGTATTTAATTCCGATGCAATTTCTGTGTTTCATCGTCAATAAGAAGGTCCAAGGGATACAGTTAACCTGAAGTGAATCATAGGAATCTACAACTAGTGTCACAGGAATGGTTCAATTCATAGTCAGTAAGAAGAGTCAGTCTTCTTGTACTTAAGTATCCATTGTGCCTTTTCTATTTAATTCTGATTCAATTTCTATGTTTCATCGTCAATAAGATGATCCAAGGGATACAGTAAACCCAGAGTGATGCATCGGAATCCATAACTAGTGTCACAGGAATGGTTCAAAACATAGAAGTAAGAAGAGTCAGACTTCTTGTACTTAAGTCGGCATTGTGCCTTTTGTATTTAATTCCGATGCAATTTCTGTGTTTCATCGTCATTATGAAGATCAGAGGGATACAGTAATCCTGAAGTGAAGCATCGGAATCTATGACTAGTGTCCCAGGAATGGTTCAAAACATAGTCAGTAAGAAGAGTCAGTCTTCTTGTACTTAATTCGGCATTCTGCCTTTTGTATTTAATTCTGATGCAATTTCTGTGTTTCATCGTCAATAAGAAGGTCAGAGGGATACAGTAAACCTGAAGGGAAGCATCGGAATCTATAACTAGTGTTACAGGAATGGTTCAAAGCATAGATAGTAAGAAGAGTCAGTCTTCTTGTACTTAAGTCGGCATTGTGCTTTTTGTATTTAATTCCGATGCAATTTTTGTGTTTCATCGTCAATAAGAAGGTCCAAGGGATACAGTAAACCTGGAGTGAAGCATCGGAATCTATAACTAGCGTCACAGGAATGGTTCAAAACATAGTCAGTAAGAAGAGTCAGTCTTCTTGTACTTAAGTCGGCACAGTGCTTTTTGTATTTAATTCTGATGCAATTTCTGTGTTTCATCGTCAATAAGTAGGTGCAAGGGATACAGTAAACCTGGAGTGAAGCATCGGAATCTATAACTAGTGTCCCAGGGATGGTTCAAAACATAGAATGTAAGATGAGTCAGTATTCTTGTACTTAAGTCGGCATTGTGCTTTTTCTATTTAATTCCGATGCAATTTCTGTGTATCATCGTCAATAAGAAGGTCCAAGGGATACAGTAAACCTGAAGTGAAGCATCGGAATCTATAACTAGTGTCACAGGAATGGTTATATACATAGACAGTAGGAAGAGTCAGTCTTCTTGTACTTATGTCGGCATTGTGCCTATTGTATTTAATCCCGATGCAATTTCTGTGCTTCATCGTCATTAAGAAGGTCAGAGGGATACAGTAAACCTGAAGTGAAGCATCGGAATCTGTAACTAGTGTCACAGGAATGGTTCAAAACATAGACAGTAAGAAGAGTCAGACTTCTTTTACTTAAGTCGGCATTGTGCCTGTTGTATTTAATTCCGATGCAATTTCTGTGTTTCATCGCCAATACGAAGGTCCAAGGGATACAGTAAACCTGGAGTGAAGCATCGAAGTCTATAACTAGTGTCACAGGAACGGTTCAAAACATAGACAGTAGGAAGAGTCAGTCTTCTTGTACTTAATTCGGCATTGTGCCTTTTGTATTTAATTCTGATGCAATTTCTGTGTTTCATCGTCAATAAGAAGGTCAGAGGGATACAGTAAACCTCAAGTGAAGCATCTGAATAGAAAACTAGTGTCACAGGAAAGGTTGAAAACATAGACAGTAGCATGAGTCAGTCTTCTTGGACTTAAGTCGGCATTGTGCGTTTTCTATTCAATTCCGATGCAATTTCTGTGTTTCATCGTCAATAAGACGGTCTTAGGGATACAGTAAACCTGACGTGAAGCATCGGAATCTATGCCTAGAGTCACAGGAATGGTTCAAAACATAGTCAGTGAGAAGAGTCAGTCTTCTTGTACTTAAGTCGGTATTGTGCCTTTTGTATTTAATTCCGATACAATTTCTGTGTTTCATCGTCAATAAGAAGGTCCAAGGGGTACAGCAAACCTGAAGTGAAGAATCGGAATCTATAACTAGTGTCACAGGAATGGTTCAAAACATAGAGTGTTGGAAGATTCAGTCTTCTTGTACTTAAGTCGGCATTGTGCCTTTTCTATTTAATTCCGATGCAATTTCTGTGTTTCATCATCAATAATACGGTCGGAGGGATACACTAAACCTGAATTGAAGCATCGGAATCTAAAACTAGTATCCCAGGGATGGGTCAAAACATAGACAGTAAGAAGAGTTAGTCATCTTGTACTTAAGTCGGCATTGTGCTTTTTGTAATTAATTCCGATGCAATTTCTGTGTTTCATCGTCA
The DNA here is from genome assembly GCF_021461385.2 of Schistocerca piceifrons. Lineage (NCBI taxonomy): Eukaryota > Metazoa > Arthropoda > Insecta > Orthoptera > Acrididae > Schistocerca > Schistocerca piceifrons. The sequence continues at coordinate 32,881 of NW_025728135.1, read as the reverse complement.
ATAAGAAGGTCCAAGGGATACAGTAACCTGAAGTGAAGCATCGGAATCTATAACTAGTGTCACAGGAATGGTTATAAACATAGACAGTAGGAAGAGTCAGTCTTTTTGTACTTAAGTCGGCATTGTGCCTATTGTATTTAATTCCGATGCAATTTCTGTGCTTCATCGGCAATACGAAGGTCCAAGGTATACAGTAAACCTGGAGTGAAACAAAGAAGTCTATAACTAGTGTCACAGGAATGGTTCGAAACGTAGACAGTAAGAAGAGTCAGTCTTCTTGTACTTAATTCGGCATTGTGCCTTTAGCATTTAATTCTGATGCAATTTCTGTGTTTTATCGTCAATAAGAAGGTCAGAGGTATACAGGAAACCTGAAGTGAAGCATCGGAATCTATAACTAGTGTCACAGAAATGGTTCAAAACATAGTCAGTAAGAAGAGTCAGTCTTCTTGTACTTAAGTCGGCATTGTGCCTATTGTATTTAATTCCGATGCAATTTCTGTGCTTCATCGACAATAAGAAGTTCAGAGGGATACAGTAAACCTGAAGTGAAGCATCGGAATCTATAACTAGTGTCACAGGAATGGTTCAAAACATAGAGAGTTGTAAGATTCAATCTTCTTGTACTTAAGTCGGCATTGTGCCTTTTCTATTTAATTCCGATGCAATTTCTGTGTTTCATCGTCAATAAGAAGGTCCAAGGGATACAGTAAACCTGAAGTGAAGCATCGGAATCTATAACTAGTGTCACAGGAATGGTTAAAAACATAGACAGTAGGAAGAGTCAGTCTTCTTGTACTTAAGTCGGCATTGTGCCTATTGTATTTACTTCCGATGCAATTTCTGTGTTTCATCGTCAATAAGAAGGTCCAAGGGATACAGTAAACCTGGAGTGAAGCATCGGAATCTAAAACTAGTGTCCCAGGGATGGTTCAAAACATAGACAGTAAGAAGAGTCAGTCATCTTGTACTTAAGTCGGCATTTTGCTTTTTGTAATTAATTCCGATGCAATTTCTGTGTTTCATCGTCAATAAGAAGGTCAGAGGGATACAGTAATCCTGAAGTGAAGCATTGGAATCTATGACTATGTCACAGGAATGGTTCAAAACATAGTCAGTAAGAAGAGTCAGTCTTCTTGTACATAAGTCGGTATTGTGCTTTTTGTATTTAATTCCGATGCAATTTCTGTGTTTCATCGTCAATAAGAAGGTCCAAGGGAGACAGTAAACCTGGAGTGAAGCATCGGAATCTATAACTAGTGTCACAGGAATGGTTCAAAACATAGTCAGTAAGAAGAGTCAGTCTTCTTGTACTTAAGTCGGCACTGTGCTTTTTGTATTTAATTCCGATGCAATTTCTGTGTTTCATCGTCAATAAGTAGGTCCAAGGGATACAGTAAACCTGGAGTGAAGCATCGGAATCTATAACTAGTGTCGCAGGGATGGTTCAAAACATAGACAGTAAGATGAGTCAGTATTCTTGTACTTAAGTCGGCATTGTGCTTTTTCTATTTAATTCCGATGCAATTTCTGTGTTTCATCGTCAATAAGAAGGTCCAAGGGATACAGTAAACCTGAAGTGAAGCATTGGAATCTATGACTAGTGTCACAGGAATGGTTATAAACATAGACAGTAGGAAGAGTCAGTCTTCTTGTACTTAAGTCGGCATTGTGCCTATTGTATTTAATTCCGATGCAATTTCTGTGGTTCATCGTCAATAATACGGTCGGAGGGATACAGTAAACCTGAAGTGAAGCAGCGGAATCTATGACTAGTGTCACAGGAATGGTTAAAAACATAGACAGTAAGAAGAGTCAGACTTCTTTTACTTAAGTCAGCAGTGTGCATTTTGTATTCAACTCCGATGCAATTTCTGTGTTTCATCGGCAATAATAAGGTCCAAGGCATACAGTAAACCTGGAGTGAAGCATCGAAGTCTATAACTAGTGTCACAGGAATGGTTCAAAACGTAGACAGTAAGAAGAGTCAGTCTTCGTGTACTTAATATGGCATTGTGCCTTTTTATTTAATTCTGATGGAATTTCTGTGTTTTATCGTCAATAAGAAGGTCAGAGGGATACAGTAAACCTGAAGGGAAGCATCGGAATCTATAACTAGTGTCACAGGAATGGTTCAAAGCATAGTCAGTAAGAAGAGTCAGTCTTCTTGTACTTAAGTCGGCACTGTGCTTTTTGTATTTAATTCCGATGCAATTTCTGTGTTTCATCGTCAATAAGTAGGTCCAAGGGATACAGTAAACCTGGAGTGAAGCATCGGAATCTATAACTTGTGTCACAGGGATGGTTCAAACCATAGACAGGAAGATGTGTCAGTATTCTTGTACTTAAGTCGGCATTGTGCCTTTTCTATTTAATTCCGATGCAATTTCTGTGTTTCATCGTCAATAAGAAGGTCCAAGGGATACAGTAAACCTGAAGTGAAGCATCGGAATCTATAACTAGTGTCACAGGAATGGTTAAAAACATAGACAGTTGGAAGACTCAGTCCTCTTGTACTTAAGTCGGCATTGTGCCTATTGTATTTAAATCCGATGCAATTTCTGTGTTTCATCGTCAATAAGAAGGTCCAAGGGATACAGTAAACCTGGAGTGAAGCATCGGAATCTAAAACTAGTGTCCCAGGGATGGTTCAAAACATAGAGAGTAAGAAGAGTCAGCCATCTTGTACTTAAGTCGGCATTTTGCTTTTTGTAATTAATTCAGATGCAATTTCTGTGTTTCATCGTCAATAAGAAGGTCAGAGGGATACAGTAATCCTGAAGTGAAGAATTGGAATCTATGACTAGTGTCACAGGAATGGTTCAAAACATAGTCAGTAAGAAGAGTCAGTCTTCTTGTACTTAAGTCGGTATTGTGCCTTTTGTATTTAATTCCGATGCAATTTCTGTGTTTCATCGTCAATAACAAGGTCCAAGGGATACAGTTAACCTGAAGTGAAACATCGGAATCTACAACTAGTGTCACAGGAATGGTTCAAATCATAGTCAGTAAGAAGAGTCAGTCTTCTTGTACTTAAGTCACCATTGTGCCTTTTCTATTTAATTCTGATTCAATTTCTGTGTTTCATCGTCAATAAGAAGGTCAAGGGATACAGTAAACCTAGAGTGATGCATCGGAATTGACAACTAGTGTCACAGGAATGGTTCAAAACATAGACAGTAAGAAGAGTCAGACTTGTTTTACTTAAGTCGGCAATGTGCCTTTTCTTTTTAATTCCGATGCAATCTCTGTGTTTCATCGTCAATAAGACGGTCGGAGGGATACTGTAAACCTGAAGTGAAGCATCGGAATCTACGACTAGTGTCACAGGAATGGTTCAAAACATAGTCAGTAAGAAGAGTCAGTCTTCTTGTACTTAAGTCGGTATTGTGCCTTTTGTATTTAATTCCGATGCAATTTCTGTGTTTCATCGACAATAAGAAGGTCCAAGGGATACAGTAAACCTGAAGTGAAGCATCGGAATCTATAACTAGTGTCACAGGAATGGTTCAAAACATAGAGTGTTGGAAGATTCAGTCTTCCAATACATAAGTCGGCATTGTGCATTTTGTATTTCATTCCGATGCAATTTCTGTGTTTCTTCGTCCATAAGAAGGTCCGAGTGATACAGTAAACCTCAAGTGAAGCATCTGAATAAAAAACTAGTGTCACAGGAAAGGTTGAAAACATAGACAGTAGGATGAGTCAGTCTTCTTGTACTTAAGTCGGTATTGTGCGTTTTCTATTCAATTCCGATGCAATTTCTGTGTTTCATCGTCAATAAGACGGTCATAGGGATACAGTAAACCTGAAGTGAAGCATCGGAATCTATGCCTAGAGTCACAGGACTGGTTCAAAACATAGTCAGCAAGAAGAGTCAGTCTTCTTGTACTTAAGTCGGTATTGTACCTTTTGTATTTAATTCCGATAGAATTTCTGTGTTTCTTCGTCAATAAGAAGGTCCAAGGGATACAGTAAACCTGAAGTGGAGAATCGGAATCTATAACTAGTGTCACAGGAATGGTTCAAAACATAGAGTGTTGGAAGATTCAGTCTTCTTGTACTTAAGTCGGCATTGTGCCTTTTCTATTTAATTCCGATGCAATTTCTGTGTTTCATCATCAATAATACGGTCGGAGGGATACACTAAACCTGAATTGAAGCATCGGAATCTATAACTAGTGTCACAGGGATGGTTCAAAACATAGACAGTAAGATGAGTCAGTATTCTTGTACTTCAGACGGCACTGTGCTTTTTGTATTTAATTCCGATGCAATTTCTGTGTTTCATCGTCAATAAGTAGGTCCAAGGCATACAGTAAACCTGAAGTGAAGAATCGGAATCTATAACTAGTGTCACAGGAATGGTTCAAAACATAGAGTGTTGGAAGATTCAGTCTTCTTGTACCTAAGTCGGCATTGTGCCTTTTCTATTTAATTCCGATGCAATTTATGTGTATCATCATCAATAATACGGTCGGAGGGATACACTAAACCTGAATTGAAGCATCGGAATCTAAAACTGGTATCCCAGGGATGGGTCAAAACATAGACAGTAAGAAGAGTTAGTCATCTTGTACTTAAGTCGGCATTGTGCTTTTTGTAATTAATTCCGATGCAATTTCTGTGTTTTATCGTCAATAAGAAGGTCCAAGGGATACAGTAACCTGAAGTGAAGCATCGGAATCTATAACTAGTGTCACAGGAATGGTTATAAACATAGACAGTAGGAAGAGTCAGCCTTCTTGTACTTCAGTCGGCATTGTGCCTATTGTATTTAATTCCGATGCGATTTCTGTGCTTCATCGGCAATACGAAGGTCCAAGGGATACAGTAAACCTGGAGTGAAACATCGAAGTCTATAACTAGTGTCACAGGAATGGTTCAAAACGTAGACAGTAAGAAGAGTCAGTCCTCTTGTACTTAATTCGGCATTGTGCCTTTTGCATTTAATTCTGATGCAATTTCTGTGTTTTATCGTCAATAAGAAGGTCAGAGGTATACAGGAAACCTGAAGTGAAGCATCGGAATCTATAACTAGTGTCACAGGAATGGTTCAAAACATAGTCAGTAAGAAGAGTCAGTCTTCTTGTACTTAAGTCGGCACTGTGCTTTTTGTATTTAATTCCGATGCAATTTCTGTGTTTCATCGTCAATAAGTAGGTCCAAGGGATACAGTAAACCTGGAGTGAAGCATCGGAATCTATAACTAGTGTCACAGGGATGGTTCAAACCATAGACAGTAAGATGAGTCAGTATTCTTTTACTTAAGTCGGCATTGTGCCTATTGTATTTAATTCCGATGCAATTTCTGTGCTTCATCGTCAATAAGAAGTTCAGAGGGATACAGTAAACCTGAAGTGAAGCATCGGAATCTATAACTAGTGTCACAGGAATGGTTATAAACATAGACAGTAGGAAGAGTCAGTCTTCTTGTACTTAAGTCGGCATTGTGCCTATTGTATTTAATTCCGATGCAATTTCTGTGCTTCATCGTCAATAAGAAGTTCAGAGGGATACAGTAAACCTGAAGTGAAGCATCGGATTCTATAACTAGTGTCACAGGAATGGTTCAAAACATAGAGAGTTGTAAGATTCAATCTTCTTGTACTTAAGTCGGCATTGTGCCTTTTCTATTTAATTCCGATGCAATTTCTGTGTTTCAACGTCAATAAGAAGGTCCAAGGGATACAGTAAACCTGAAGTGAAGCATCGGAATCTATAACTAGTGTCACAGGAATGGTTAAAATCATAGACAGTAGGAAGAGTCAGTCTTCTTGTACTTAAGTCGGCATTGTGCCTATTGTATTTAATTCCGATGCAATTTCTGTGTTTCATCGTCAATAAGAAGGTCCAAGGGATACAGTAAACCTGGAGTGAAGCATCGGAATCTAAAACTAGTGTCCCAGGGATGGTTCAAAACATAGACAGTAAGAAGAGTCAGCCATCTTGTACTTAAGTCGGCATTTTGCTTTTTGTAATTAATTCCGATGCAATTTCTGTGTTTCATCGTCAATAAGAAGGTCAGAGGGATACAGTAATCCTGAAGTGAAGCATTGGAATCTATGACTATGTCACAGGAATGGATCAAAACATAGTCAGTAAGAAGAGTCAGTCTTCTTGTACTTAACTCGGTATTGTGCTTTTTGTATTTAATTCCGATGCAATTTCTGTGTTTCATCGTCAATAAGAAGGTCCAAGGGATACAGTAAACCTGGAGTGAAGCATCGGAATCTATAACTAGTGTCACAGGAATGGTTATAAACATAGACAGTAGGAAGAGTCAGTCTTGATGTACTTAAGTCGGCATTGTGCCTATTGTATTTAATTCCGATGCAATTTCTGTGGTTCATCGTCAATAATACGGTCGGAGGGATACAGTAAACCTGAAGTGAAGCAGCGGAATCTATGACTAGTGTCACAGGAATGGTTAAAAACATAGACAGTAAGAAGAGCCAGACTTCTTTTACTTAAGTCAGCAGTGTGCATTTTGTATTCAACTCCGATGCAATTTCTGTGTTTCATCGGCAATAAGAAGGTCCAAGGGATACAGTTAACCTGGAGTGAAGCATCGAAGTCTATAACTAGTGTCACAGGAATGGTTCAAAACGTAGACAGTAAGAAGAGTCAGTCTTCTTGTACTTAATTCGGCATTGTGCCTTTTGTATTTAATTCTGATGCAATTTCTGTGTTTTATCGTCAATAAGAAGGTCAGAGGGATACAGTAAACCTGAGGTGAAGCATCGGAATCTATAACTAGTGTCACAGGAATGGTTCAAAACATAGTCAGTAAGAAGAGTCAGTCTTCTTGTACTTAAGTCGGCACTGTGCTTTTTGTATTTAATTCCGATGCAATTTCTGTGTTTCATCGTCAATAAGTAGGTCCTAGGGATACAGTAAACCTGGAGTGAAGCATCGGAATCTATAACTAGTGTCACAGGGATGGTTCAAACCATAGACAGGAAGATGAGTCAGTATTCTTCTACTTAAGTCGGCATTGTGCCTGTTGTATTTAATTCCGATGCAATTTCTGTGTTTCATCGCCAATAAGAAGGTCCAAGGGATACAGTAAACCTGGAGTGAAGCATCGAAGTCTATAACTAGTGTCACAGGAACGGTTCAAAACATAGACAGTAAGAAGAGTCAGTCTTCTTGTACTTAATTCGGCATTGTGCCTTTTGTATTTAATTCTGATGCAATTTCTGTGTTTCATCGTCAATAAGAAGGTCAGAGGGATACAGTAAACCTCAAGTGAAGCATCTGAATAAAAAACTAGTGTCAAAGGAAAGGTTGAAAACATAGACAGTAGCATGAGTCAGTCTTCTTGTACTTATGTCGGTATTGTGCGTTTTCTATTCAATTCCGATGCAATTTCTGTGTTTCATCATCAATAAGACGGTCATAGGGATACAGTAAACCTGACGTGAAGCATCGGAATCTATGCCTAGAGTCACAGGAATGGTTCAAAACATAGTCAGTAAGAAGAGTCAGTCTTCTTGTACTTAAGTCGGTATTGTGCCTTTTGTATTTAATTCCGATACTATTTCTGTGTTTCATCGTCAATAAGAAGGTCCAAGGGATACAGTAAACCTGAAGTGAAGAATCGGAATCTATAACTAGTGTCACAGGAATGGTTCAAAACATAGAGTGTTGGAAGATTCAGTCTTCTTGTACTTAAGTCGGCATTGTGCCTTTTCTATTTAATTCCGATGCAATTTATGTGTATCATCATCAATAATACGGTCGGAGGGATACACTAAACCTGAATTGAAGCATCGGATTCTAAAACTAGTATCCCAGGGATGGGTCAAAACATAGACAGTAAGAAGAGTTAGTCATCTTGTACTTAAGTCGGCATTGTGCTTTTTGTAATTAGTTCCGATGCAATTTCTGTGTTTCATCGTCAATAAGAAGGTCCAAGGGATACAGTAACCTGAAGTGAAGCATCGGAATCTATAACTAGTGACACAGGAATGGTTATAAACATAGACAGTAGGAAGAGTCAGTCTTCTTGTACTTAAGTCGGCATTGTGCCTATTGTATTTAATTCCGATGCGATTTCTGTGCTTCATCGGCAATACGAAGGTCCAAGGGATACAGTAAACCTGGAGTGAAACATCGAAGTCTATAACTAGTGTCACAGGAATGGTTCAAAACGTAGACAGTAAGAAGAGTCAGTCTTCTTGTACTTAATTCGGCATTGTGCCTTTTGCATTTAATTCTGATGCAATTTCTGTGTTTTATCGTCAATAAGAAGGTCAGAGGTATACAGGAAACCTGAAGTGAAGCATCGGAATCTATAACTAGTGTCACAGGAATGGTTCAAAACATAGTCAGTAAGAAGAGTCAGTCTTCTTGTACTTAAGTCGGCACTGTGACTTTTGTATTTAATTCCGATGCAATTTCTGTGTTTCATCGTCAATAAGTAGGTCCAAGGGATACAGTAAAACTGGAGTGAAGCATCGGAATCTATAACTAGTGTCACAGGGATGGTTCAAACCATAGACAGTAAGATGAGTCAGTATTCTTGTACTTAAGTCGGCATTGTGCCTATTGTATTTAATTCCGATGCAATTTCTGTGCTTCATCGTCAATAAGAAGTTCAGAGGGATACAGTAAACCTGAAGTGAAGCATCAGAATCTATAACTAGTGTCACAGGAATGGTTATAAACATAGACAGTAGGAAGAGTCAGTCTTCTTGTACTTAAGTCGGCATTGTGCCTATTGTATTTAATTCCGATGCAATTTCTGTGCTTCATCGTCAATAAGAAGTTCAGAGGGATACAGTAAACCTGAAGTGAAGCATCGGAATCTATAACTAGTGTCACAGGAATGGTTCAAAACATAGAGAGTTGTAAGATTCAATCTTCTTGTACTTAAGTCGGCATTGTGCCTTTTCTATTTAATTCCGATGCAATTTCTGTGTTTCAACGTCAATAAGAAGGTCCAAGGGATACAGTAAACCTGAAGTGAAGCATCGGAATCTATAACTAGTGTCACAGGAATGGTTAAAAACATAGACAGTAGGAAGAGTCAGTCTTCTTGTACTTAAGTCGGCATTGTGCCTATTGTATTTAATTCCGATGCAATTTCTGTGTTTCAACGTCAATAAGAAGGTCCAAGGGATACAGTAAACCTGAAGTGAAGAATCGGAATCTATAACTAGTGTCACAGGAATGGTTCAAAACATAGAGTGTTGGAAGATTCAGTCTTCTTGTACTTAAGTCGGCATTGTGCCTTTTCTATTTAATTCCGATGCAATTTATGTGTATCATCATCAATAATACGGTCGGAGGGATACACTAAACCTGAATTGAAGCATCGGATTCTAAAACTAGTATCCCAGGGATGGGTCAAAACATAGACAGTAAGAAGAGTTAGTCATCTTGTACTTAAGTCGGCATTGTGCTTTTTGTAATTAGTTCCGATGCAATTTCTGTGTTTCATCGTCAATAAGAAGGTCCAAGGGATACAGTAACCTGAAGTGAAGCATCGGAATCTATAACTAGTGACACAGGAATGGTTATAAACATAGACAGTAGGAAGAGTCAGTCTTCTTGTACTTAAGTCGGCATTGTGCCTATTGAATTTAATTCCGATGCGATTTCTGTGCTTCATCGGCAATACGAAGGTCCAAGGGATACAGTAAACCTGGAGTGAAACATCGAAGTCTATAACTAGTGTCACAGGAATGGTTATAAACATAGACAGTAGGAAGAGTCAGTCTTCATGTACTTAAGTCGGCATTGTGCCTATTGTATTTAATTCCTAAGCAATTCCTGTGGTTCATCGTCAATAATACGGTCGGAGGGATACAGTAAACCTGAAGTGAAGCATTGGAATCTATGACTAGTGTCACAGGGATGGTTAAAAACATAGACAGTAAGAAGAGTCAGACTTCTTTTACTTAAGTCAGCAGTGTGCATTTTGTATTCAACTCCGATGCAATTTCTGTGTTTCATCGGCAATAAGAAGGTCCAAGGGATACAGTAAACCTGGAGTGAAGCATCGAAGTCTATAACTAGTGTCACAGGAATGGTTCAAAACGTAGACAGTAAGAAGAGTCAGTCTTCTTGTACTTAATTCGGCATTGTGCCTTTTGTATTTAATTCTGATGCAATTTCTGTGTTTTATCGTCAATAAGAAGGTCAGAGGGATACAGTAAACCTGAAGTGAAGCATCGGAATCTATAACTAGTGTCACAGGAATGGTTCAAAACATAGTCAGTAAGAAGAGTCAGTCTTCTTGTACTTAAGTCGGCACTGTGCTTTTTGTATTTAATTCCGATGCAATTTCTGTGTTTCATCGTCAATAAGTAGGTCCAAGGGATACAGTAAACCTGGAGTGAAGCATCGGAATCTATAACTAGTGTCACAGGGATGGTTCAAACCATAGACAGGAAGATGAGTCAGTATTCTTGTACTTAAGTCGGCATTGTGCCTTTTCTATTTAATTCCGATGCAATTTCTGTGTTTCATCGTCAATAATAAGGTCCAAGGGATACAGTAAACCTGAAGTGAAGCATCGGAATCTATAACTAGTGTCACAGGAATGGTTAAAAGCATAGACAGTAGGAAGAGTCAGTCTTCTTGTACTTAAGTCGGCATTGTGCCTATTGTATTTAATTCCGATGCAATTTCTGTGTTTCATCGTCAATAATAAGGTCCAAGGGATACAGTAAACCTGAAGTGAAGCATCGGAATCTGTAACTAGTGTCACAGGAATGGTTCAAAACATAGACAGTAAGAAGAGTCAGACTTCTTTTACTTAAGTCGGCATTGTGCCTGTTGTATTTAATTCCGATGCAATTTCTGTGTTTCATCGCCAATAAGAAGGTCCAAGGGATACAGTAAACCTGGAGTGTAGCATCGAAGTCTATAACTAGTGTCACAGGAACGGTTCAAAACAGACAGTAAGAAGAGTCAGTCTTCTTGTACTTAATTCGGCATTGTGCCTTTTGTATTTAATTCTGATGGAATTTCTGTGTTTCATCGTCAATAAGAAGGTCAGAGGGATACATTAAACCTGAAGTGAAGCATCGGAATCTATAACTGGTGTCACAGGAATGGTTCAAAACATAGAGTGTTGGCAGATTCTGTCTTCTTATACATAAGTCGGCATTGTGCCATTTGTATTTCATTCCGATGCAATGTCTGTGTTTCTTCGTCCATAAGAAGGTCCGAGTGATACAGTAAACCTCAAGTGAAGCATCTGAATAAAAAACTAGTGTCACAGGAAAGGTTGAAAATATAGGCAGTAGGATGAGTCAGTCTTCTTGTACTTAAGTCGGTATTGTGCGTTTTCTATTCAATTCCGATGCAATTTCTGTGTTTCATCGTCAATAAGACGGTCATTGGGATACAGTAAACCTGAAGTGAAGCATCGGTATCTATGCCTAGAGTCACAGGAATGGTTCAAAACATAGTCAGTAAGAAGAGTCAGACTTCTTGTACTTAAGTCGGTATTGTGCCTTTTGTATTTAATTCCGATACAATTTCTGTGTTTCATCGTCAATAAGAAGGTCCAAGGGATACAGTAAACCTGAAGTGAAGAATCGGAATCTGTGACTAGTGTCACAGGAATGGTTCAAAACATAGAGTGTTGGAAGATTCAGTCTTCTTGTACTTAAGTCGGCATTGTGCCTTTTCTATTTCATTCCGATGCAATTTCTGTGTTTCATCATCAATAACACTGTCGGAGGGATACACTAAACCTGAATTGAAGCATCGGAATCTAAAACTAGTGTCCCAGGGATGGTTCAAAACATAGACAGTAAGAAGAGTCAGTCATCTTGTACTTAAGTCGGCATTGTGCTTTTTGTAATTAATTCCGATGCAATTTCTATGTTTCATCGTCAATAAGAAGGTTCAAGGGATACAGTTAACCTGAAGTGAATCATCGGAATCTATAACTAGTGTCACAGGAATGGTCCAAATCATAGTCGGTAAGAAGAGTCAGTCTTCTTGTACTTCAGTCATCATTGTGCCTTTTCTATTTAATTCTGATTCAATTTCTGTGTTTCATCGTCAACAAGAAGGTCCAAGGGATACAGTAAACCTAGAGTGATGCATCGGAATCCATAACTAGTGTCACAGGAATGGTTCAAACTATAGACAGTAAGAAGAGTCAGACTTCTTTTACTTATGTCGGCATTGTGCCTCTTGTATTTAATTCCGATGCAATTTCTGTGTTTCATCGTCAATAAGACAGTCGGAGGTATACAGTAAACCTGAAGTGAAGCATCGGAATCTATGACTAGTGTCACAGGAATGGTTCAAAACATAGTCAGTAAGAAGAGTCAGTCTTCTTGTAGTTAAGTCGGTATTGTGCCTTTTGTATCTAATTCCGATGCAATTTTTGTGTTTCATCGTCAATAAGAAGGTCCAAGAAATACAGTAAACCTGAAGTGAAGCATCGTAATCTATAACTAGTGTCACAGGAATGGTTCAAATCATAGACAGTAAGAAGAGCGGACTTCTTTTACTTAAGTCGGCATTGTGCCTTTTGTATTTAATTCCGATGCAATTTCTGTGTTTCATCGGCAATAAGAAGGTCCCAGGGTTACAGTAAACCTGGAGTGAAGCATCGAAGCCTATAACTTGTGTCACAGGAACGGTTCAAAACATAGGCAGTAAGAGGAGTCAGACTTCTTTTACTTAAGTCTGCATTGTGCCTATTGTATTTAATTCCGATGCAATTTCTGTGTTTCATCGGCAATAAGAAGGTCCAAGGGATACAGTACACCTGGAGTGAAGCATCGAAGTCTATAACTAGTGTCACAGGAATGGTTCAAAACATAGACAGTAAGAAGAGTCAGTCTTTTTGTACTTAATTCGGCATTGTGCCTTTTGTATTTCATTCCGATGCAATTTCTGTGTTTCATCGTCAATAAGAAGGTACAAGGGATACAGTAAACCTGAAGTGAATCATCGGAATCTATAACTAGTATCACAGGAATGGTTCAAAACATAGTCAGTAAGAAGAGTCAGTCTTCTTGTACTTAAGTCATCATTGTGCCTTTTTTATTTAATTCTGATGCAATTTCTGTGTTTCATCGTCAATAAGAAGGTCCAAGGTATACAGTAAACCTTGAGTGAAGCATCGGAAGCTATAACTAGTGTCACAGGAATGGTTCAAACCATAGACAGTAAGAAGAGTCAGACTTCTTTTACTTAAGTCGGCATTGTGCCATTTCTATTTAATTCCGAGTTTATTTCTGTGTTTCATCGTCAATAAGCAGGTTTAAGGGATACAGTAAACCCGGAGTGAAGCATCGGAGTCTATAACTAGTGTCACAGGAATGGTTCAAAACATAGACAGTAAGAAGAGTCAGTCTTCTTGTACTTAATTCGGTATTGTGCCTTTCCAATTTAATTCCGATGCAATTTCTGTGTTTTATCCTCAATAAGAAGGTCAGAGGGATACAGGAAACCTGAAGTGAAGCATCGGTATCTATAACTAGTGTCACAGGAATGGTTCAAAACATAGTCAATAAGAAGAGTCATCTTCTTGTACTTAAGTCGGCACTGTGCTTTTTGTATTTAATTCCGATGCAATTTCTGTGTTTCATCGTCAATAAGTAGGTCCAAGGGATACAGTAAACCTGGAGTGAAGCATCGGAATCTATAACTAGTGTCACAGGGATGGTTCAAACCATAGACAGTAAGATGAGTCAGTATTCTTGTACTTAAGTCGGCATTGTGCCTTTTCTATTTAATTCCGATGCAATTTCTGTGTTTCATCGTCAATAAGAAGGTCCAAGGGATACAGTAAACCTGAAGTGAAGCATCGGAATCTATAACTAGTGTCACAGGAATGGTTAAAAACATAGAGAGTAGGAAGAGTCAGTCTTCTTGTACTTAAGTCGGCATTGTGCCTATTGTATTTAATTCCGATGCAATTTCTGTGTTTCATCGTCAATAAGAAGGTCCAAGGGATACAGTAAACCTGGAGTGAAGCATCGGAATCTAAAACTAGTGTCCCAGGGATGGTTCAAAACATAGACAGTAAGAAGAGTCAGCCATCTTGTACTTAGTCGGCATTTTGCTTTTTGTAATTAATTCCGATGCAATTTCTGTGTTTCATCGTCAATAAGAAGGTCAGAGGGATACAGTAATCCTGAAGTGAAGCATTGGAATCTATGACTAGTGTCACAGGAATGGTTCAAAACATAGTCAGTAAGAAGAGTCAGTCTTCTTGTACTTAAGTCGGTATTGTGCTTTTTGTATTTAATTCCGATGCAATTTCTGTGTTTCATCGTCAATAAGAAGGTCCAAGGGATACTGTAAACCTGGAGTGAAGCATCGGAATCTATAACTAGTGTCACAGGAATGGTTCAAAACATAGTCAGTAAGAAGACTCAGTCTTCTTGTACTTAAGTCGACACTGTGCTTTTTGTATTTAATTCCGATGCAATTTCTGTGTTTCATCGTCAATAAGTAGGTCCAAGGGATACAGTAAACCTGGAGTGAAGCATCGGAATCTATAACTAGTGTCACAGGGATGGTTCAAAACATAGACAGTAAGATGAGTCAGTATTCTTGTACTTAAGTCGGCATTGTGCTTTTTCTATTTAATTCCGATGCAATTTCTGTGTTTCATCGTCAATAAGAAGGTCCAAGGGATACAGTAAACCTGAAGTGAAGCATCGGAATCTATAACTAGTGTCACAGGAATGGTTATAAACATAGACAGTAGGAAGAGTCAGTCTTCTTGTACTTAAGTCGGCATTGTGCCTATTGTATTTAATTCCGATGCAATTTCTGTGGTTCATCGTCAATAATACGGTCGGAGGGATACAGTAAACCTGAGGTGAAGCAGCGGAATCTATGACTAGTGTCACAGGAATGGTTAAAAACATAGGCAGTAAGAAGAGTCAGACTTCTTTTACTTAATTCGGCAGTGTGCATTTTGTATTCAACTCCGATGCAATTTCTGTGTTTCATCAGCAATAAGAAGGTCGAAGGGATACAGTAAACCTGGAGTGAAGCATCGAAGTCTATAACTAGTGTCACAGGAATGGTTCAAAACGTAGACAGTAAGAAGAGTCAGTCTTCTTGTACTTAATTCGGCATTGTGCCTTTTGTATTTAATTCTGATGCAATTTCTGTGTTTTATCGTCAATAAGAAGGTCAGAGGGATACAGTAAACCTGAAGTGAAGCATCGGAATCTATAACTAGTGTCACAGGAATGGTTCAAAACATAGTCAGTAAGAAGAGTCAGTCTTCTTGTACTTAAGTCGGCATTGTGCCTGTTGTATTTAATTCCGATGCAATATCTGTGTTTCATCGCCAATAAGAAGGTCCAAGGGATACAGTAAACCTGGAGTGAAGCATCGGAATCTATAACTAGTGTCACAGGAATGGTTAAAAACATAGACAGTAGGAAGAGTCAGTCTTCTTGTACTTAAGTCGGCATTGTGCCTATTGTATTTAATTCCGATGCAATTTCTGTGTTTCATCGTCAATAAGAAGGTCCAAGGGATACAGTAAACCTGGAGTGAAGCATCGGAATCTATAACTAGTGTCACAGGGATGGTTCAAACCATTGACAGGAAGATGAGTCAGTATTCTTGTACTTAAGTCGGCATTGTGCCTTTTCTATTTAATTCCGATGCAATTTCTGTGTTTCATAGTCAATAAGAAGGTCCAAGGGATACAGTAAACCTGAAGTGAAGCATCGGAATCTATAACTAGTGTCACAGGAATGGTTAAAAACATAGACAGTAGGAAGAGTCAGTCTTCTTGTACTTAAGTCGGCATTGTGCCTATTGTATTTAATTCCGATGCAATTTCTGTGTTTCATCGTCAATAAGAAGGTCCAAGGGATACAGTAAACCTGGAGTGAAGCATCGGAATCTAAAACTAGTGTCCCAGGGATGGTTCAAAACATAGACAGTAAGAAGAGTCAGTCTTCTTGTACTTAAGTCGGTATTGTGCCTTTTGTATTTAATTCCGATGCAATTTCTGTGTTTCATCGTCAATAAGAAGGTCCAAGGGATACAGTTAACCTGAAGTGAATCATCGGAATCTACAACTAGTGTCACAGGAATGGTCCAAATCATAGTCAGTAAGAAGAGTCAGTCTTCTTGTACTTAAGTCACCATTGTGCCTTTTCTATTTAATTCTGATTCAATTTCTGTGTTTCATCGTCAATAAGAAGGTCCAAGGGATACAGTAAACCTAGAGTGACGCATCGGAATCCATAAACAGTGTCACAGGAATGGTTCAAAACATAGTCAGTAAGAAGAGTCAGTCTTCTTGTACTGAAGTCGGTATTGTGCCTTTTGTATTTAATTCCGATGCAATTTCTGTGTTTCATCGTCAATAAGAAGGTCCAAGGGATACAGTAAACCTGAAGTGAAGCATCGGAATCTGTAACTAGTGTCACAGGAATGGTTCAAAACATAGACAGTAAGAAGAGTCAGACTTCTTTTACTTAAGTCGGCATTGTGCCTGTTGTATTTAATTCCGATGCAATTTCTGTGTTTCATCGCCAATAAGAAGGTCCAAGGGATACAGTAAACCTGGAGTGAAGCATCGAAGTCTATAACTAGTGTCACAGGAACGGTTCAAAACATAGACAGTAAGAAGAGTCAGTCTTCTTGTACTTAATTCGGCATTGTGCCTTTTGTATTTAATTCTGATGCAATTTCTGTGTTTCATCGTCAATAAGAAGGTCAGAGGGATACATTAAACCTGAAGTGAAGCATCGGAATCTATAACTAGTGTCACAGGAATGGTTCAAAACATAGACAGTAAGAAGAGTCAGTCTTCTTGTACTTAATTCGGCATTGTGCCTTTTGTATTTCATTCCGATGCAATTTCTGTGTTTCATCGTCCATAAGAAGGTCCGAGGGATACAGTAAACCTCAAGTGAAGCATCTGAATAAAAAAACTAGTGTCACAAGAGTTGTTGAAAATATAGACAGTAGGAGGAGTCCGTCTTCTTGTACTTAAGTCGGTATTGTGCGTTTTCTATTTATTTCCGATGCAATTTCTGTGTTTCATCGTCAATAAGAAGGTCAGAGGGATACAGTAAACCTGAAGTGAATCATCGGAATCTATAACTAGTTTCACGGGAATGGTTCAAAACATAGTCAGTAAGAATAGTCAGTCTTCTTGTACTTAAGTCATCATTGTGCCTTTTTTATTTAAGTCTGATGCAATTTCTGTGTTTCGTCGTCAATAAGAAGGTCCAAGGTATACAGTAAAACTTGAGTGAAGCATCGGAAGCTATAACTAGTGTCACAGGAATGGTTCAAACCATAGACAGGAAGAAGAGTCAGACTTCTTTTACTTAAGTCGGCATTGTGCCTTTTCTATTTAATTCCGAGTTTATTTCTGTGTTTCATCGTCAATAAGAAGGTCCAAGGGATACAGTAAACCCGGAGTGAAGCATCGGAGTCTATAACTTGTGTCACAGGAATGGTTCAAAACATAGACTGTAAGAAGAGTCAGTCTTCTTGTACTTAATTCGGTATTGTGCCTTTCCAATTTAATACCGATGCAATTTCTGTGTTTCATCGTCAATAAGAAGGTCAGAGGGATACAGAAAACCTGAAGGGAAGCATCGGAATCTATGACTAGTGTCACAGGAATGGTTCAAAACACAGGGAGTTGGAAGATTCAGTCTTCTTGTACTTAAGTCTCCTTTGTGCCTTTTCTATTTAATTCCGATGCAATTTCTGTGTTTCATCGTCAATAAGACGGTCAGAGGGATACAGAAAACCTGAAGTGAAGCATCGGAATCTATGACTAGTGTCACAGGAATGGTTCAAACATAGTCAGTAAGTAGAGTCAGTCTTCTTGTACTTAAGACGGTATTGTGCCTTTTGTATTTAATTCCGATGCAATTTCTGTGTTTCATCGTCAATAAGAAGGTCCAAGGGATACTGTAAACCTGAAGTGAAGCATCGGAATCTATGACAAATGTCACAGGAATGGTTCAAACATAGACAGTAGGAAGAGTCAGTCTTCTTGTACTTAAGTCGGCAGTTTGCCTATTGTATTTAATTGCGATGCAATTTCTGTGTTTCATCGTCAATAAGAAGGTCCAAGGGATACAGTATACCTCGAGTGAAGCATCGGAATCTACAACAAGTGTCTCAGGGATGGTTCAAAACATAGACAGTAAGAAGAGTCAGTCTACTTGTACTTAAGTCGGCATTGTGCCTTTTGTATTTAATTCCAATGCAATTTCTGTGTTTCATCGTCAATATGAAGCTCAGAGGGATACAGTAATCCTGAAGTGAAGCATCGGAATCTATGACTAGTGTCACAGAAATGGTTCAAAACATAGTCAATAAGAAGAGTCAGTCCTCTTGTACTTAAGTCATCATTGTGCCATTTCTATTTAATTCTGATGCAATTTTTGTGTTTCATCGTCAATATGAAGGTCCAAGAGTTACAGTAAACCTGGAGTGTAGCATCGGAATCTATAACTAGTGTCACAGGAACGGTTCAAAACATAGACAGTAAGAAGAGTCAGACTTCTTTTACTTAAGTCGGCATTGTGCCTTTTGTATTTATTTCCGATGCAATTTCTGTGTTTCATGGGCAATAAGAAGGTCCAAGGGATACAGTAAACCTGCAGTGAAGCATCGAAGTCTATAACTAGTGTCACAGGAATGGTTCAAAACATAGACAGTAAGAAGAGTCAGTCTTCTTATACTTAATTCGGCATTGTGCCTTTTTTATTTAATTCTGATGCAATTTCCGTGTTTCATCGTCAATAAGAAGGTCAGAGGGATACAGTAAACCTGAAGTGAAGCATCGTAATCTATAACTTGTGTCACAGGAATGGTTCAAAACATAGTCAGTAAGAAGAGTCAGTCTTCTTGTACTTAAGTCGGCACTGTGCTTTTTGTATTTAATTCCGATGCAATTTCTGTGTTTCATCGTCAATAAGTAGGTCCAAGGGATACAGTAAACCTGGAGTGAAGCATCGGAATCTGTAACTAGTGTGACAGGGATGGTTCAAACCATAGACTGGAAGATGAGTCAGTATTCTTGTACTTAAGTCGCCATTGTGCCTTTTCTATTTAATTCCGATGCAATTTCTGTGTTTCATCGTCAATAAGAAGGTCCAAGCGATACAGTAAACCTCGAGTGAAGCATCGGATTCTATAACAAGTGTCTCAGGGATGGTTCAAAACATAGACAGTAAGAAGAGTCAGTCTTCTTTTACTTAAGTCGGCATTGTGCCTTTTGTATTTAATTCCGATGCAATTTCTGTGTTTCATCGTCAATATGAAGCTCAGAGGGATACAGTAATCCTGAAGTGAAGCATCGGAATCTATGACTAGTGTCACAGGAAAGGTTCAAAACGTAGTCAGTAAGAAGACTCAGTCTTCTTGTACTTAAGTCGGTATTGTGCCTTTTCTATTTAATTCCGATGCAATTTCTGTGTTTCATCGTCAATAAGAGGGTCCAAGGGATACAGTAAACCTCGAGTGAAGCATCGGATTCTATAACAAGTGTCACAGGAATGGTTCAAACCATAGACAGTAAGAAGAGTCAGACTTCTTTTACTTAAGTCGGCATTGTGCCTCTTGTATTTAATTCCGTGCAATTTCTGTGTTACATCGTCAATAAGACGGTCGGAGGGATAGAGTAAACCTCGAGTGAAGCATCGGATTCTATAACAAGTGTCACAGGAATGGTTCAAAACATAGACAGTAAGAAGAGTCAGTCTTCTTGTACTTAAGTCGGCAGTTTGCCTATTGTATTTAATTGCGATGCAATTTCTGTGTTTCATCGTCAATAAGAAGGTCCAAGGGATACAGTATACCTCGAGTGAAGCATCGGAATCTACAACAAGTGTCTCAGGGATGGTTCAAAACATAGACAGTAAGAAGAGTCAGTCTACTTGTACTTAAGTCGGCATTGTGCCTTTTGTATTTAATTCCAATGCAATTTCTGTGTTTCATCGTCAATATGAAGCTCAGAGGGATACAGTAATCCTAAAGTGAAGCATCGGAATCTATGACTAGTGTCACAGAAATGGTTCAAAACATAGTCAATAAGAAGAGTCAGTCCTCTTGTACTTAAGTCATCATTGTGCCATTTCTATTTAATTCTGATGCAATTTTTGTGTTTCATCGTCAATATGAAAGTCCAAGGGATACAGTAAACCTGGAGTGAAGCATCGAAGTCTATAACTAGTGTCACAGGAATGGTTCAAAACATAGACAGTAAGAAGAGTCAGTCTTCTTATACTTAATTCGGCATTGTGCCTTTTTTATTTAATTCTGATGCAATTTCCGTGTTTCATCGTCAATAAGAAGGTCAGAGGGATACAGTAAACCTGAAGTGAAGCATCGTAATCTATAACTTGTGTCACAGGAATGGTTCAAAACATAGTCAGTAAGAAGAGTCAGTCTTCTTGTACTTAAGTCGGCACTGTGCTTTTTGTATTTAATTCCGATGCAATTTCTGAGTTTCATCGTCAATAAGTAGGTCCAAGGGATACGGTAAACCTGGAGTGAAGCATCGGAATCTGTAACTAGTGTGACAGGGATGGTTCAAACCATAGACAGGAAGATGAGTCAGTATTCTTGTACTTAAGTCGGTATTGTGCCTTTTCTATTTAATTCCGATGCAATTTCTGTGTTTCATCGTCAATAAGAGGGTCCAAGGGATACAGTAAACCTCCAGTGAAGCATCGGATTCTATAACAAGTGTCACAGGAATGGTTCAAACTATAGACACTAAGAAGAGTCAGACTTCTTTTACTTAAGTCGGCATTGTGCCTCTTGGATTTAATTCCGTGCAATTTCTGTGTTACATCGTCAATAAGACGGTCGGAGGGATAGAGTAAACCTGAAGTGAAGCATCTGAATCTATGACTAGTGTCACAGGAATGGTTCAAAACATAGTCAGTAAGAAGACTCAGTCTTCTTGTACTTAAGTCGGTATTGTGCCTTTTCTATTTAATTCCGATGCAATTTCTGTGTTTCATCGTCAATAAGAGGGTCCAAGGGATACAGTAAACCTCGAGTGAAGCATCGGATTCTATAACAAGTGTCTCAGGGATGGTTCAAAACATAGACAGTAAGAAGAGTCAGTCTTCTTTTACTTAAGTCGGCATTGTGCCTTTTGTATTTAATTCCGATGCAATTTCTGTGTTTCATCGTCAATATGAAGCTCAGAGGGATACAGTAATCCTGAAGTGAAGCATCGGAATCTATGACTAGTGTCACAGGAAAGGTTCAAAACGTAGTCAGTAAGAAGAGTCAGTCTTCTTGTACTTAAGTAATCATTGTGCCTTTTCTATTTAATTCTGATGCAATTTCTGTGTTTCATCGTCAATAAGCAGGTCCAAGGGATTCAGTAAACCTGGAGTGTAGAATCGGAATCTATATATAGTGTCACAGGAATTTTTCAAATCATAGGCAGTAAGAAGAGTCAGACATCTTTTGCTTAAGTCGACATTGTGCCTTTTGTATTTAATTCCGATGCATTTTCTGTGTTTCATCGGCAATAAGAAGGTCCAAGGGATACAGCAAACCTGGAGTGAAGCATCGAAGTCTATAACTAGTGTCACAGGAATGGTTCGAAACATAGACAGTAAGAAGAGTCAGTCTTCTTGTACTTAATTCGGCATTGTGCCTTTTGTATTAAATTCTGATGCAATTTCTATGTTTCATCGTCAATACGAAGGTCAGAGGGATACAGTAAACCTGAAGTGAAGCATCGGAATCTATAACTAGTGTCACAGGAATGGTTCAAAACATAGAGAGTTGGAAGATTCAGTCTTCTTGTACTTAAGTCGGCATTGTGCCTTTTGTATTTCATTCCGATGCAATTTCTGTGTTTCATCGTCCATAAGAAGGTCCGAGGGATACAGTTAACCTCAAGTGAAGCATCTGAATAAAAAAACTAGTGTCACAGGAATGGTTCAAAACATAGAGAGTTGGAAGATTCAGTCTTCTTGTACTTATGTCGACATTATGTATTTTCCATTTAATGCCGATGCAATTTCTTTGTTTCATCGTCAATAAGACGTTCAGAGGGTTACAGTTAACCTGAAGTGAAGCATCGGAATCCATGCCTAGTGTCACAGGAATGGTTCAAAACATAGTCAGTAAGAAGAGTCAGTCTTCTTGTACTTAAGTCGGTATTGTGCATTTTGTATTTAATTCCGATGCAATGTCTGTGTTTCATCGTCAATAAGAAGGTCCAAGGGATACAGTTAACCTGAAGTAAATCATCGGAATCTATAACTAGTGACACAAAAATGGTTCAAATCATAGTCAGTAAGAAGAGTCAGTCTTCTTGTACTTAAGTCATCATTGTGCATTTTCTATTTAATTCTGATGCAATTTCTGTGTTTCATGGTCAATAAGAAGGTCCAAGGGATACAGTAAACCTAGAGTGAAGCATCGGAATCCGTAACTAGTGTCACAGGAATGGTTCAAACCATAGACAGTAAGAAGAGTCAGACTTCTTTTACTAAAGTCGGCATTGTGCCTCTTGTATTTAATTCCGATGCAATTTCTGTGTTTCATCGTCAATAAGAAGGTCAGAGGGATACAGTAAACAAGAAGTGAAGCATCGGAATCCATAACTAGTGTCACAGGAATGGTTCAAAACATAGTCAGTAAGTAGAGTCAGTCTTCTTGTACTTAAATCGGCATTGTACTTTTTGTATTTAATTCCGATGCAACTTCTGTGTTTCATCGTCAATAAGAAGGTCCAAGGGATACAGTAAACCTGGAGTGAAGCATCGGAATTTATAAGTAGTGTCACAGGGACGGTTCAAAACATAGTCAGTAAGACGAGTCAGTCTTCTTGTACTTAAGTCGGCATTGTGCCTTTTCTATTTGATTCCGATGCAATTTCTGTGTTTCATCGTCAATAAGAAGGTCCAAGGGATACAGTAAACCTGAAATGATGCATCGGAATCTATAACTAGTGTCACAGGAATGGTTAAAACATTGTCAGAAAGAAGAGTCAGTCTTCTTTTACTTAAGTCATCATTGTGAATTTTCTATTTAATTCTGATGCAATGTCTGTGTTTCATCGTCAATAAGAAGGTCCAAGGGATACAGTAAACCTGGAGTGAAGCATCGGAATCTATAACTAGTGTCACAGAAATGGTTCAAAACACAGACAGTAAGAAGAGTCAGACGTCCTTTACTTAAGTCGGCATTGTGCCTTTTGTCTTTAATTCCGATGCTATTTCTGTGTTTCATCGTCAATAAGAAGGACCAAGGGATACAGTAAACCTGGAGTGAAGCATCGGAATCTATAACTAGTGTCCCAGGGATGGTTCAAAACATAGACAGTAAGAAGAGTCAGTCTTCTTGTACTTAAGTCGGCATTGTGCTTTTTGTATTTAATTCCGATGCAATTTCTGTGCTTCATCGTCATTAAGAAGATCAGAGGAATACAGTAATCCTGAAGTGAAGCATCGGAATCTATCACTAGTGTCACAGGAATGGTTCAAAAGATAGTCAGTAAGAAGAGTCAGTTTCTTGTACATAAGTCATCATTGTGCCTTTTCTATTTAATTCTGATGCAATTTCTGTGTTTCATCGTCAATAAGAAGGTCCAAGGTATACAGTAAACCTGGAGAGAAGCATCGGAGTCTATAACTAGTGTCACAGGAATGGTTCAAACCATACACAGTAAGAAGAGTCAGACTTCTTTTACTTAAGTCAGCATTGTGCCTTTTGTATTCAATTCCGATGCTATTTCTGTGTTCCATCGTCAATAAGAAGGTCACAGGGATACAGTAATCCTGAAGTGAAGCATTGGAATCTGTGACTAGTGTCACAGGAATGGTTCAAAACGTAGTCAGTAAGAAGAGTCAGTCTTCTTGTACTTAAGTCGGCACTGTGCTTTTTGTATTTAATTCCGATGAAATTTCTGTGTTTCATCGTCAGCAAGTAGGTCCAAGGGATACAGTTAACCTGAATTAAATCATCGGAATCTATAACTAGTGTCACAAAAATGGTTCAAATCATAGTCAGTAAGAAGCGTCAGCCTTCTTGTACTTAAGTCATCATTGTGCATTTCCTATTTAATTCTAATGCAATTTCTGTGTTTCATCGTCAATATGAAGCTCAGAGGGATACAGTAATCCTGAAGTGAAGCATCGGAATCTATGACTAGTGTCACAGAAATGGTTCTAAACATAGTCAGTAAGAAGAGTCAGTCATCTTGTACTTAAGTCATCATTGTGCCCTTTCTATTCAATTCTGATGCAATTTTTGTGTTTCATCGTCAGTAAGAAGGTCAGAGGGATACAGTAAACCTGAAGTGAAGCATCGGAATCTATAACTAGTGTCACAGGTATAGTTCAAAACATAGTCAGTAAGAAGAGTCAGTCTTCATGTACTTAAGTCGGCACTGTGCTTTTTGTATTTAATTCCGATGAAATTTCTGTGTTTCATCGTCAGCAAGTAGGTCCAAGGGATACAGTAAACCTGGAGTGAAGCATCGGAATATATAACTACTGTCACAGGGACGGTTCAAATCATAGACAGTAAGATAAGTCAGTCTTCTTGTACTTAAGTCGGCATTGTGCCTTTTCTATTTAATTCCGATGCAATTTCTGTGTTTCATGGTCAATAAGAAGGTCCAAGTGATACAGTAAACCTGAAGTGAAGCATCGGAATCTATAACTAGTGTCACAGGATGGTTAAAAACATAGACATTAGGATGAGTCAGTCTTCTTGTACTTAAGTCGGCATTGCGCCTATTGTTTTTAATTGCGAAGCAATTTCTGTGTTTCGTCGTCAATAAGAAGGTCCAAGGAATACAGTAAACCTGGAGTGAAGCATCGGAATCAAAAACTAGTGTCCCAGGGATGGTTCAAAACATAGACAGTAAGAAGAGTCAGTCATTTTGTACTTAAGTCGGCATTTTACTTTTTGTAATTAATTCCGATGCAATTTCTGTGTTTCATCGTCAATAAGAAGGTCAGAGGGATACAGTAATCCTGAAGTGAAGCATTGGAATCTATGACTAGTGTCTCAGGAATGGTTCAAAACATAGTCAGTTAGAAGAGTCAGTCTTCTTGTACTTAAGTCGGTATTGTGCCTTTTGGATTTATTTCCGATGCAATTTCTGTGTTTCATCGTCAATAAGAAGGTCCAAGGGATACAGTCATCCTGAAGTGAATCATCAGAATCTATAACTAGTGTCACAGGAATGGTTCAAATCATAGTCAGTAAGAAGAGTTAGTCTTCTTGTACTTAATTCACCATTGTGCTTTTTCTATTTAATTCTGATGCAATTTCTGTGTTTCATCGTCAATAAAAAGGTCCAAGGGATACAGTAAACCTAGAGTGAAGCATCGGAATCCATTACTAGTGTCACAGGAATGGTTCAAACCGTAGACAGCAAGAAGAGTCAGACTTCTTTTACTTAAGTCGGCATTGTGCCTCTTGTATTTAATTCCGTGCAATTTCTGTGTTACGTCGTCAATAAGACGGTCGGAGGGATACAGTAAACGTGAAGTGAAGCATCGGAATCTATGACTAGTGTCGCAGGAATGGTTCAAAACATAGTCAGTAAGAAGAGTCAGTCTCCTTGTTGTTAAGTCGGTATTGTGCCTTTTCTATTTAATTCCAATGCAATTTCTGTGTTTCATCGTCAATAAGAAGGTCCAAGGGATACAGTAAACCTGAAGTGAAGCATCGGAATCTGTAACTAGTGTCACAGGAATGGTTCAAATCATAGACAGTAAGAAGAGTCAGACTTCTTTTACTTAAGTCGGCATTGTGCCTGTTGTATTTAATTCCGATGCAATTGCTGTGTTTCATCGCCAATAAGAACGTCCAAGGGATACAGTAAACCTGGAGTGAAGCATCGAAGTCTATAACTAGTGTCACAGGAACGGTTCAAAACATAGACAGTAAGAAGAGTCAGTCTTCTTGTACTTAATTCGGCATTGTGCCTTTTGTATTTAATTCTGATGCTATTTCTGTGTTTCATCGTCAATAAGAAGGTCAGAGGGATACATTAAACCTGAAGTGAAGCATCGGAATCTATAACTAGTGTCACAGGAATGGTTCAAAACATAGAGTGTTGGAGGAATTCAGTCTTCTTATACATAAGTCGGCATTGTGCATTTTGTATTTCATTCCGATGCAATTTCTGTGTTTCTTCGTCCATAAGAAGGTCCGAGTGATACAGTAAACCTCAAGTGAAGCATCTGAATAAAAAACTAGTGTCACAGGAAAGGTTGAAAACATAGACAGTAGGATGAGTCAGTCTTCTTGTACTTAAGTCGGTATTGTGCGTTTTCTATTCAATTCCGATGCAATTTCTGTGTTTCATCGTCAATAAGACGGTCATAGGGATACAGTAAACCTGAAGTGAAGCATCGGAATCTTTGCCTAGAGTCACAGGAATGGTTCAAAACATAGTCAGTAAGAAGAGTCAGTCTTCTTGTACTTATGTCGGTATTGTGACTTTTGTATTTAATTCCGATACAATTTCTGTGTTTCATCGTCAATAAGAAGGTCCAAGGGATACAGTAAACCTGAAGTGAAGAATCGGAATCTATAACTAGTGTCACAGGAATGGTTCAAAGCATAGAGTGTTGGAAGATTCAGTCTTCTTGTACTTAAGTCGGCATTGTGCCTTTTCTATTTAATCCCAATGCAATTTCTGTGTTTCATCATCAATAATACGGTCGGAGCGATACACTAAACCTGAATTGAAGCATCGGAATCTAAAACTAGTGTCCCAGGGATGGTTCAAATCATAGACAGTAAGAAGAGTTAGTCATCTTGTACTTAAGTCGGCATTGTGCTTTTTGTAATTAATTCCGATGCAATTTCTGTGTTTCATCGTTATTAAGAAGGTCCAAGGGATACTGTAAACCTGAAGTGAAGCATCGGAATCTATAACTAGTGTCACAGGAATGGTTATAAACATAGACAGTAGGAAGAGTCAGTCTTCTTGTACTTAAGTCGGCATTGTGCCTATTGTATTTAATTCCGATTCAATTTCTGTGCTTCATCGGCAATAAGAAGGTCCAAGGGATACAGTAAACCTGGAGTGAAGCATCGAAGTCTTTAACTAGTGTCACAGGAATGGTTCAAAACGTAGACAGTAAGATGAGTCAGTCTTCTTGTACTTAATTCGGCATTGTGCCTTTTGTATTTAATTCTGATGCAATTTCTGTGTTTTATCGTCAATAAGAAGGTCAGAGGGATACAGGAAACCTGAAGTGAAGCATCGGAATCTTTAACTAGTGTCACAGGAATGGTTCAAAACATAGTCAGTAAGAAGAGTCAGTCTTCTTGTAATTAAGTCGGCACTGTGCTTTTTGTATTTAATTCCGATGCAATTTCTGTGTTTCATCGTCAATAAGTAGGTCCAAAGGATACAGTAAACCTGGAGTGAAGCATCGGAATCCATAACTAGTGTCACAGGGATGGTTCAAACCATAGACAGTAAGATGAGTCAGTATTCTTGTACTTAAGTCGGCATTGTGCCTTTTCTATTTAATTCCGATGCAATTTCTGTGTTTCATCGTCAATAAGAAGGTCCAAGGGATACAGTAAACCTGAAGTGAAGCATCGGAGTCTATAACTAGTGTCACAGGAATGGTTAAAAACATAGACAGTAGGAAGAGTCAGTCTTCTTGTACTTAAGTCAGCTTTGTGCCTATTGTATTTAATTCCGATGCAATATCTGTGTTTCATCGTCAATAAGAAGGTCCAAGGGATACAGTAAACCTGGAGTGAAGCATCGGAATCTAAAACTAGTGTCCCAGGGATGGTTCAAAGCATAGACAGTAAGAAGAGTCAGCCATCTTGTACTTAAGTCGGCATTTTGCTTTTTGTAATTAATTCCGATGCAATTTCTGTGTTTCATCGTCAATAAGAAGGTCAGAGGGATACAGTAATCCTGAAGTGAAGCATTGGAATCTATGACTAGTGTCACAGGAATGGTTCAAAACGTAGTCAGTAAGAAGAGTCAGTCTTCTTGTACTTAAGTCGGTATTGTGCTTTTTGTATTTAATTCCGATGCAATTTCTGTGTTTCATCGTCAGTAAGAAGGTCCAAGGGATACAGTAAACCTGGAGTGAAGCATCGGAATCTATAACTAGTGTCACAGGAATGGTTCAAAACATAGTCAGTAAGAAGAGTCAGTCTTCTTGTACTTAAGTCGGCACTGTGCTTTTTGTATTTAATTCCGATGCAATTTCTGTGTTTCATCGTCAATAAGTAGGGCCAAGGGATACAGTAAACCTGGAGTGAAGCATCGGAATCTATAACTAGTGTCACAGTAATGGTTCAAAATATAGAAAGTAAGATGAGTCAGTATTCTTGTACTTAAGGCGGCATTGTGCTTTTTCTATTTAATTCCGATGCAATTTCTGTGTTTCATCGTCAATAAGAAGGTCCAAGGGATACAGTAAACCTGAAGTGAAGCATCGGAATCTATAACTAGTGTCACGGGAATGGTTATAAACATAGACAGTAGGAAGAGTCAGTCTTCTTGTACTTAAGTCGGCATTGTGCCTATTGTATTTAATTCCGATGCAAATTCTGTGCTTCATCGTCAATAAGAAGTTCAGAGGGATACAGTAACCCTGAAGTGAAGCAGCGGAATCTATGACTAGTGTCACAGGAATGGTTCAAAACATAGTCAGTGAGGTGAGTCAGTCTTCTTGTACTTAAGTTCTCATTGTGCCTTTTCTATTTAATTCTGATGCAATTTCTGTGTTTCATCGTCAATAAGAAGGTCCAAGGGATACAGTAAACCTGGAGTGAATCGTCGGAAACTATAACTAGTGTCACAGGAATGGTTAAAAACATAGACAGTAAGAAGAGTCAGACTTCTTTTACTTAAGTCGGCAGTGTGCCTTTTGTATTCAACTCCGATGCAATTTCTGTGTTTCATCGGCAATAAGAAGGTCCAAGGGATACAGTAAACCTGGAGTGAAGCATCGAAGTCTGTAACTAGTGTCACAGGAATGGTTCAAAACGTAGACAGTAAGACGAGTCAGTCTTCTTGTACTTAATTCGGCATTGTGCCTTTTGTATTTAATTCTGATGCAATTTCTGTGTTTTATCGTCAATAAGAAGGTCAGAGGGATACAGTAAACCTGAAGTGAAGCATCGGAATCTATAACTAGTGTCACAGGAATGGTTCAAAGCATAGTCAGTAAGAAGAGTCAGTCTTCTTGTACTTAAGTCGGCACTGTGCTTTTTGTATTTGATTCCGATGCAATTTCTGTGTTTCATCGTCAATAAGTAGGTCCAAGGGATACAATAAACCTGGAGTGAAGCATCGGAATCTATAACTAGTGTCACAGGGATGGTTCAAACCATAGACAGAAGATGAGTCAGTATTCTTGTACTTAAGTCGGTATTGTGACTTTTGTATTTAATTCCGATACAATTTCTGTGTTTCATCGTCAATAAGAAGGTCCAAGGGATACAGTAAACCTGAAGTGAAGAATCGTAATCTATAACTAGTGTCACAGGAATGCTTCAAAGCATAGAGTGTTGGAAGATTCAGTCTTCTTGTACTTAAGTCGGCATTGTACCTTTTCTATTTAATCCCAATGCAATTTCTGTGTTTCATCATCAATAATACGGTCGGAGGGATACACTAAACCTGAATTGAAGCATCGGAATCTAAAACTAGTGTCCCAGGGATGGTTCAAAACATAGACAGTAAGAAGAGTTAGTCATCTTTTACTTAAGTCGGCATTGTGCTTTTTGTAATTAATTCCGATGCAATTTCTGTGTTTCATCGTCAATAAGAAGGTCCAAGGGATACTGTAAACCTGAAGTGAAGCATCGGAATCTATAACTAGTGTCACAGGAATGGTTATAAATATAGACAGTAGGAAGAGTCAGTCTCTTGTCCTTAAGTCGGCATTGTGCCTATTGTATTTAATTCCGATGCAATTTCTGTGCTTCATCGGCAATAAGAAGGTCCAAGGGATACAGTAAACCTGGAGTGAAGCATCGAAGTCTTTAACTAGTGTCACAGGAATGGTTCAAAACGTAGACAGTAAGAAGAGTCAGTCTTCTTGTACTTAATTCGGCATTGTGCCTTTTGTATTTAATTCTGATGCAATTTCTGTGTTTTATCGTCAATAAGAAGGTCAGAGGGATACAGGAAACCTGAAGTGAAGCATCGGAATCTATAACTAGTGTCACAGGAATGGTTCAAAAACATAGTCAGTAAGAAGAGTCAGTCTTCTTGTAATTAAGTCGGCACTGTGCTTTTTGTACTTAATTCCGATGCAATTTCTGTGTTTCATCGTCAATAAGTAGGTCCAAGGGATACAGTAAACCTGGAGTGAAGCATCGGAATCCATAACTAGTGTCACAGGGATGGTTCAAACCATAGACAGTAAGATGAGTCAGTATTCTTGTACTTAAGTCGGCATTGTGCCTTTTCTATTTAATTCCGATGCAATATCTGTGTTTCATCGTCAATATGAAGGTCCAAGGGATACAGTAAACCTGAAGTGAAGCATCGGAGTCTATAACTAGTGTCACAGGAATGGTTAAAAACATAGACAGTAGGAAGAGTCAGTCTTCTTGTACTTAAGTCGGCATTGTGCCTATTGTATTTAATTCCGATGCAATTTCTGTGCTTCATCGGCAATAAGAAGGTCCAAGGGAAACAGTAAACCTGGAGTGAAGCATCGAAGTCTTTAACTAGTGTCACAGGAATGGTTCAAAACGTAGACAGTAAGAAGAGTCAGTCTTCTTGTACTTAATTCGGCATTGTGCCTTTAGTATTTAATTCTGATGCAATTTCTGTGTTTTATCGTCAATAAGAAGGTCAGAGGGATACAGGAAACCTGAAGTGAAGCATCGGAATCTATCACTAGTGTCACAGGAATGGTTCAAAACATAGTCAGTAAGAAGAGTCAGTCTTCTTGTACATAAGTCATCATTGTGCCTTTTCTATTTAATTCTGATGCAATTTCTGTGTTTCATCGTCAATAAGAAAGTCAAAGGTATACAGTAAACCTGGAGAGAAGCATCGGAGTCTATAACTAGTGTCACAGGAATGGTTCAAACCATAGACAGTAAGAAGAGTCAGACTTCTTTTACTTAAGTCAGCATTGTGCCTTTTGTATTCAATTCCGATGCTATCTCTGTGTTCCATCGTCAATAAGAAGGTCACAGGGATACAGTAATCCTGAAGTGAAGCATTGGAATCTGTGACTAGTGTCACAGGAATGGTTCAAAACATAGTCAGTAAGAAGAGTCAGTCTTCTTGTACTTAAGTCGGTATTGTGCATTTTGTATTTAATTTCGATGCAATTTCTGTGTTTCTTCGTCTATAAGAAAGTCCAAGGGATACAGTTAACCTGAAGTAAATCATCGGAATCTATAACTAGTGTCACAAAAATGGTTCAAATCATAGTCAGTAAGAAGAGTCAGTCTTCTTGTACTTAAGTCATCATTGTGCATTTTCTATTTAATTCTGATGCAATTTTCTGTGTTTCATGGTCAATAAGAAGGTCCAAGGGATACAGTAAACCTAGAGGTGAAGCATCGGAATCCGTAACTAGTGTCACAGGAATGGTTCAAACCATAGCCAGTATAAAGAGTTAGACTTCTTTTACTTAAGTCGGCATTGTGCCTCTTGTATTTAATTCCGATGCAATTTCTGTGTTTCATCGTCAATATGAAGCTCAGAGGGATACAGTAATCCTGAAGTGAAGCATCGGAATCTATGACTAGTGTCACAGAAATGGTTCTAAACATAGTCAGTAAGAAGAGTCAGTCTTCTTGTACTTAAGTCATACATTGTGCCATTTCTATTCAATTCTGATGCAATTTTTGTGTTTCATCGTCGGTAGGAAGGTCAGAGGGATACAGTAAACCTGAAGTGAAGCATCGGAATCTATAACTAGTGTCACAGGAATAGTTCAAAACATAGTCAGTAAGAAGAGTCAGTCTTCATGTACTTAAGTCGGCACTGTGCTTTTTGTATTTAATTCCGATGCAAATTCTGTGTTTCATCGTCAGTAAGTAGGTCCAAGGGATACAGTAAACCTGGAGTGAAGCATCGGAATCTATAACTACTGTCACAGGGACGGTTCAAAACATAGACAGTAAGATAAGTCAGTCTTCTTGTACTTAAGTCGGCATTGTGCCTTTTCTATTTAATTCCGATGCAATTTCTGTGTTTCATGGTCAATAAGAATGTCCAAGTGATACAGTAAACCTGAAGTGAAGCATCGGAATCTATAACTAGTGTCACAGGAATGGTTAAAAACATAGACAGTAGGATGAGTCAGTCTTCTTGTACTTAAGTCGGCATTGCGCCTATTGTTTTTAATTGCGATGCAATTTCTGTGTTTCATCGTCAATAAGAAGGTCCAAGGAATACAGTAAACCTGGAGTGAAGCATCGGAATCAAAAACTAGTGTCCCAGGGATGGTTCAAAAACATAGACTGTTAGAAGAGTCAGTCATCTTGTACTTAAGTCGGCATTGTACTTTTTGTAATTAATTCCGATGCAATTTCTGTGTTTCATCGTCAATAAGAAGGTCAGAGGGATACAGTAATCCTGAAGTGAAGCATTGGAATCTATGACTAGTGTCTCAGGAATGGTTCAAAACATAGTCAGTTAGAAGAGTCAGTCGTTCTTGTACTTAAGTCGGTAATGTGCCTTTTGGATTTATTTCCGATGCAATTTCTGTGTTTCATCGTCAATAAGAAGGTCTCAAGGGATACAGTCATCCTGAAGTGAATCATCAGAATCTATAACTAATGTCACAGGAATGGTTCAAATCATAGTCAGTAAGAAGAGTTAGTCTTCTTGCTACTTAAGTCACCATTGTGCTTTTTCTATTTAATTCTGATGCAATTTCTGTGTTTCATCGTCAATAAGAAGGTCCAAGGGATTACAGTAAACCTAGAGTGAAGC